>NC_035449.2:185870374-186176624 GCF_002127325.2 Helianthus annuus | reverse complement strand
ATTTAACTTTGTCTTTTGTTTTGTATGACATGATAGAGTAGGCAATGTATATTATGTTAAACCTAAAACTAACTTATTAAATCAAATTGTAATATTAAGAGGTGAGTGGGAAGTTTGTAATTAAAACACAACAAACAAATCAGCCATAAGTGTCCGGCCGCAATTCTGTGTTGTCTTTTTTTATTATTTGTGACACAAATAATAAGATATTGTCTAATTCATTATGTTAAGTTAGTTACATACTAACTGTTAAATGTATCTATATCTATTCAAAAATTTAGTTACATGTTCCTATTTTAAAACCAAAATTTATGATGGTTTTAAATGCACACCTAAATTCAATTAACCATCCATATGCAATCAATTATACCAAAATTCAATATGCATTATATTGATTTGTAACTTATCTATACTACATTAAAGTAAATAGATTTAATTTTATGCATTTAAAAAAACAACATGTATAAAAGAGCCAAGCTACTTTAGAGGGGGTAAACTTGCACATTATTGAAAAATTTAAGACACTCTAGGGGCATTTTAGTAAATTTTAAGAGGTTAGATTTTTTTGGTTAGTGACTATTTTTTATATCATTCCACATGAAAAAGGGCAATTACAAAGCAATGGCAGGTAGTCGGGCAACAAGTTGCGCCGCCACCCCCTTTTGAATAGAAAAACCAATTCTACTAAATACAAAGTTTGAAACCTTTAGCGACGAAGAATTACTATTAACGACTTTTTGAACCCGATTCAAGAGTCGTACAGCGTCAGGAGCGAGACCACCAAAGGTATCAAACGCAAACGGGACAAACACATGTTGATTCTCCCGGCAAGCTTTGTCATGTTTTGCCACTTTGCTCGCCTCTGCCTTGAGCACCGCTTGCCCTACGACAAAGCCCTTGTCCTTGAGTCCGACAAGGGGGGAGACTCCAGTTAGATCTACACAAGCGTGTTTCCCCCCTTCCCATCCAAACACAACAATATCAATAAACCTTTACAACACAATCAATAGAATTCATTGTTCTTCCCTTTCTGCACTGATCGGCCATTTGAAACCTACCATCTCACAACAATATCAATAAACCTTTACAACACAATCAATAGAATTCATCAGTTACACAACCCCTCATATTTCTGCCATTCCTTTCTATTGAATGCACTCATCATAAATTATGCTTTTGCGTCAGATGAGAAGCCGAGAAGCATGGTACCACAATTTCAATCTTCCGATTCTTCCCACACCTCCCATCCGTTCAACAACGCAACTGGCCACCACCTCCGATGCGTGATGAAGCAGCGAGATGGATCTGTGCTTGGAAAGAAGACGATTCTTAGCCTGGATCATTAGCCTGGATGTCAAAACAAGCGATTGTCGCCTCAAATCGATGGTGCTCCAAATTACGTTAGGTATTCTAATTGTTTGTTCATATTCTTTAGTTTTTTGATGGATTGCGCTTATGAACTGTTAAATTGTATGTTTTAGTGATTAATTTCTGGTTGCACACTTTTATTAGATGTAAGGAGACTGTAAATCTCAGTAAATGAGGCATTTATAAAGTTAGGTTTTATACGGTTCACAATTTTTGAAGTTTTTGATACAAAAAATTAACAGATGTAACACAACTGTAAATCTGGTTCTTTGTAATTTTTTGGAAATGAAGGTTAAATTAGCAGTGCACTAAAAATCGGGGGCTCATGTTTCATGGAAAAGTGAAAAGGTTGGTCAAAAGTAAGAAGAATGAAGATGCCTTCGAAGTTTATTGAATACATCAAGTTTATTGTTCTTATTCGTGGATGAAGCTCCTCGGGTTTCAACTTAGTCACTCAGGTGCTGAAATATGCTGGAAGCCTAGAAGCTGGATAGGCGAGGAAAAAAGTTGTTAGTGTCGTTAACTTACTGAAATGTTGGAGGTTGTGGATTAATAGAAATGATAAAGCTTTTAAAGGCACATCCTCTTCTTTATTGAAGTTGGTTGAAGACATAAAAGAAAATTCTTAGTTGTCGATGATTAACAGAAATAAGATAACTGTTCCCTGGGAAAGTTGGAAAATGTTTTAGTGTTGTGTGGACTTTTGTGGTGTTAACCAACTCGGGTAGCTCAGTTGGCCACCGACACCCACCTTTTCTCAAAGGTACTGGGTTCGAGTCTTGGGAGTGACATATGTCGCCCAGGGTAAGAACTCGGCATGGCCGCATGGGGAAGTCACCGCGGAGCTAGCTTGGTCGGGTAGCGGCACCCGGAGTGAGATCACTCCGGCGGTTGGGAGGACCGTGCACTTACCCCCCCCCCCACTTTTGTGGTGTTTTGTTTCACTTTTGTGGTGTTTTGTTTCTGTTGTTTGACTTTGTTTTGAGTCCTTCTAGCTTCTTTCTAAGGTGTTTATTTGGTTTTGGTTATGGAAGTTTCGCTTTCTATTAAAAAAAAGAGCTAATGCACCATTGGGGTTGGTGGTCGAGTGGTAAGATAAAACTTTTGAAAACAATTTAGTGTGATATTTTGAGTTCAAGTCTTACAAGGAGCAAGAACAAAGAAGAAAGGTGGAGTGAACAATGCCTTTACGAGTGAAAATAGTTGGGTAGTATCAAAATGTAAATCGACCCATTTGCCTTCATTTTACAAGATCTGTGACTTTATAAAAATACCAATGTTATCTATTTTCGTTTTGTTAGATGATTGAACACTACTAACTATTTTTCAATAATATTGAAGATGATGTTCCAAAAGCATATGTTTCAAAAGAACGCCGTACATTTAATGCCCTAGGGAATAGTTTGTCCATGGGCTTAGAGAGTGTGCTTTGTTTATTTTTTGTTTACTAAATGTATCTTTCAATCAAGTTATAAGTTAAAAGATGTGCTTTATTACATTTGTGATCAAGCTAACTGCAAACTAAGTTTCATAATACTTTTGGAAATTGGAATACAACGCATTTTGAAAACTTAAATAGTTTGCTACTTGTATTGGTAAACAAAAACCTCAAATACGAACCCGGTTTGTATAAGCATTGCTTAATGTAAAGATTCATTTTAAGCCAACCTAACGAAAGGGAGTGCAAAAGTAGTGATCTTTTTCAAATTGATCAAGACTATATACATCGAATTACACAGTACCCAATGGTTCTTAAGCACCTGACTATAGAATTTAGAAGGGCTTATTCGTAACACAATGTGTGTATTATTAAATCGACATTTTTGTAGATTATCACAATATTGCAACCCGTTTTTATTGATTAAAATAATATATTACAAAATCATAAGTATTATCTATACTATATTATAACATAGGCGGTTCGGTTTTAGTCTGAGAGTTGACCCGAAACAAGCCGTTTTTATTATTTTGGTCGAAGTGAACCGAACACGTGTTGGTATCGTTTCGGTCATGAAGCTTTTTTTGTGTACTCTTTCACATGTTGCTATCGTTTCGTCATATAACTTTTTTGTGTTTTCTCTTTTAGTTGTTAATGGTAACGTATTTGAGTTTTCTCTTTTGGTTGCTATACTAAGGGGTCGTTTGGTAGCCTCTTAATGACCATTCAGATCCTATCTCTTAATGGTTTAAAACCTCTTAATGGTTGCTATATTAAGGGGTCGTTTGGTCGCGGTACCATATGAACCGAACAATACCGGCCGGATTCTCCTGACGTAACAAACCTGCGGCAACGCGCGGGCATCACCACTAGATATAATTAAACACTTGAAGAACTGTTAGGATTTTTTAATTTTGTTGGTTTATAAACTGCTTTCTGATCTATAAAAGGGAACAAAACCTGCAATTTGACTTTTAGATGTCAAAACTGAATTTATATGTATATGTGTATGTAGTATAATATGTATATATATATATATATATATATTTAACATCTATTTTACACCATCTAAAACAATGAAAAAGAAAAAATAAAAATAAAAAATTTGAAAACTGTGACGTCTTTTGAAGAGCGTTGAGAAACCACACGTCCATAGATTTGAAGTTTTGTGAGACCACATGTGGTGGGGCGCAAACCTCTCTCAAACCGTCTTAAAAACGTGGGGGAACACTGTACCCTTGGGCGTTTTAGGCTTTTTTTACTGGTGGTGCTACCACAAAGCGCCGAATGAGGAGTGGACTTTGGTCAAAATAACCATGGTCAAACGGCTAACTTAAAAAAAACGGTTTTTGTTTTAAAAATCTATACTATATTCGCACTTTCGTACCGTGTCATGCACTATCTATATCAGTCGTTGTTTCAGGAAAAAACAATAACTATTATGCATGTCGTGCATCGCACGGGTATTCCCCCTAGTAATATAAAAAAAATAGTGTAAAAAGACTAAATAAGAATGAAAAAGATTGTTGTTGAATGTCGCATGTCTTTCATATTCTTTTTTTTTCTTTCTAAGATTGATATTATAATATAACTACAAAACATTAATATATGATAAATTAATCTATTAAGCATATATATATATATATATATATATATATATATATATATATATATATATATATATATGTTAGATGAAATTAAGTAATGAGTTTGTATAAAATAAAAGTATAAGTTGGGTATTGTGAATGTATAATCAAGTGTTTGTATAATTTAACGTCTAGAGTCATGTATATCTTTAAAAGTACGAATATGTATCGAATGAGTTATGTGTCAAATGTATAGACGGATTTAAATGTACAAGCATGAATAAATAAACAAGGTGTAATATGTGCAATTACTAAATTTATTACGATCGAAGTTACGAACACGAAAACGGAAGCGAAATACGAATACGATACTGATGTAAGTTTCCAAAAATAGGTACAAGAATAATCTTTCTAATTAAAGTAAGTTTCAAAAAGCGAGGCGTTACACACTGAAGGCTTGAAAAAGTGGCTATAGAAGTTACCTAAATAAAAAAGAAGTTTTATTTCAATAATTTAGGGTTTATCCCTAAAAACATGTTTGTAATGGAAACTTGGGTTTTCCCATGTATTTATTAATTATAAAATGTGGTGTTTTACTTTGATAAACTATTTCCTAACTACGGTCCTGGTGAAATTTTCGCTGCCAAATTAATAAACACCGATACCACCAGCTTTGCGAGCTCGCGGTCGCCCGCCTCCCGAGGCAGGGGTTGGGGGTTGCGACACTAACCGACCCGCTACTCTTGGTTTTCAAAAAAACAATTAATCGATGCACCGGTTTTTGATTTGGTTTGGTTTTGTGGGTTAATTCAATTTTGAGTCTGTTAATTCGGTTTTTTACTCACCCCTAGTGTCACCGCCCGTGTTTTGGTAAAATTTTGTATCATATTTTTTTTGTAAACTAGTTTTAAAAGGGTTGTTCTTGGAATTTTCTGCGATAGCTTTTGCTTTAGGGTCCAAAACGATATCTTGGAATTTTGTATCATATTTTTTTTTGTAAACTAGTTTTAAAACAAGAACCTGCGTTAAAACCGTTTATTTCCTTTGCTATGGCCACGATCTTCAGCGTTTCATCTCCTCAAATATCCAAAGAACCCTAGAAAGGTAAACTTCTTTTACAACTTTTCTTTTTATAAAACTCAAAATTAAGAACCCAAGATGTACTAATGTTTGGGGAATTTTAGAGGATGCGACTTATGCATCTATCCAGTATCCAGCGGCACAGGATTTAAGGGGGAGGGGGGGGCGCTCGACCCCCCGAACTTTTCGCGCAGTAGTGTTACGTATGTACTTTTCGTATATATTTTTTAAGGTATATACGTTTTCAACCACCGGTTTTATAAAAAAATTATTTATATAGCTCAAATAAAATATTTTATAAAAAAAACAAAATCAGATCTATCTATTCAGCCCAAAACAGATTGTTATGTTTATTATATCCCATAAATCATTATATGAAGCCCAAATTAAAAGCCCAATAAACATTCTATTCAAAGAAAACAAACCCAATCGTTGGTTTGTGTTATGCGAACAGAACAATCAAAAAAAAAAAAAAAAAAAAAACAACCACGCTGCTGAGTGCTGAGTGAGTGCTGAGAACAGAAACAGAAGGGGCGAACTGACGAAGGCTGCTGGTGTTGTTCGAGACTTCGAGGAGACGAGACGAGGAAGAACCGGCTGCTTGTGGTCTTGTTCGACTTCTTCAATCTTCAAGGTATGTGTTTTGTATCTTTAGGTTTAATTTAGGGATTCAATTTATTATGATTTAGGTTGAAATTCGGGGTGAAATTTGTCCATTTTTTGCTCTAAACTTGTTGAAATTTAGGGTGATTTGTTTTGTTAACTTGTGTTATTAGATTATGCTATGGGGAACGGTTTTTATTTGATATTAATGTTTGACCCGACCACCGACGTCGGACCCGAACATACGTCTCGAAACTACGCGATAGAATTGTTTTTAGGTCCGTTACCTTCCGACCCCCGAACTTTTTGTTTTCAAGCTTCGCCACTGCATGTCTGCATCTATCTTCTTTGATTTGTATCGTTGCATGTCATTATTTTGTGGATTCGCCAATGATCTCTAGATCAAGTGGTGGAAGACTTGTATTTCTCTTGAGTAGGGCTGTCCAAACTGCTCGACGATCGAAGATCGCTCGAAAAATGCTCGAAAAATGCTCGTTCGATTCCCGATCAGTTTGTAAATGAGCGGATCGGTTCGATTCAAATTCAATCCAAGCATGAGCAAAGCTCCGTTCGCTCGTCGATCGCTCGGTTTCGCTCGAATTATTTTTATTAATAATTAATATATATATTTATATAATATATTTTATAGATTAATAACCCAAAAAAATATAATAGCCCAAAAAAAAAAAATTAAAAGCAAACATTCAACCCAACTTAATATTTAACTAGTGAGATTCCTCCCGCACTTCGCGGCGGGAATTCGGTTGATGTCTGTTCTTTTCGTTATGGTACCAGTATTCGCAATAGCCTATAGTAATCCAAAGAGAAAATCTTACATCAAAAACAATAAAAACGAATATCTGATACTGGTACCGATGTTGTTCAATTAGTATCGGTTTGGTTGGTTTGCGTTTTATGTTTATTTATTTTTTAACATTGCGATATAAATTATATTGATAACGAGTATTATGCCGCTATGATACCATACCAAACCGAACCGAAACCGACTAAACAACATCTGTATCGGTAGTGGTATTTATTTTTTTTATTGTTTTCCTTTTAATAAATTGACACCGTATCGCTACCATATCGTACCGAACCGAACAACATCGTTTTCGGTACATGAGTTTATTTATATTGTTTTTTTCTTTTGATAATCTAACATCGTATTGCTACCGTACCACCGGTACCGATACATGTATTCATTTTTTTGGTTTGTGGTTTCAAAACATTTTCATTTATACAACTCTATCTATTAGAATAAACGAATAACGTTAACGATACTGCGACGCTTTGAACCGATCGGTTCCGTACGAACAACATCGGTGCCAATACCGGTGTTCGTTTTTAACGTTTTCGCTCTTGTAAAATTTTGTTGATTTCTATACAGAATGCATGTATCGTACCAATATTGTAACGAATCGAATCAAAACCGATCTAATTATAAAGCTAGTAATCAATCACCTTCTTCTTCTATAAAAATACTTTAATAATTATAAATTAAAAAAAAATTATTAAAATTCATGCACAGTTCATCAAGAGTCTAAATTCATATATAGAAATAGAAATAAATATAATATATGTAAATCTAACCCTAAATCCTATTCCTATTCACTAGAAATTAGACCCGTGCGCGTTGCGGCGCGGGTACATTGGAAATTAACATTGAATGGATAACTTGATGTGTTCATTAGGTTTCATGAAACAAAGCCGATTGCATTATATTACAAACTATAGTTACATACTTTACTTACATTCTTGAGTTAATTACCGTTCTCGTCCCTGTGGTTTGTCAAAAATCACTATTTCAGTCCATTTGTTTAAAAATTGCGATTTCAGTCCCTGTGGTTTCACTTTCGTAACCATTTCAATCCATTTATTCTGTAAGTACAGGGACTGAAATGGTTATGAGGTGGACTGAAATGGTTACGAAAGTGAAACTACAGGGACTGAAATCGCAATTTTTAAACTAATGGACTGAAATAGTGATTTTTGACAAACCACAGGGACGAAAAAGTAATTAACTCTACATTCTTTTAACACTAGTGTCTTTGTTTTGTTCTTTTTTTCATACAAAAGTTATTGCCTTTGTAGTCAGTTCTGGTTTTGTTATTGATGCCGATATCATGCACGTTGCTAACGCTGACTAACAACAACATAATACAAAATCTTTACTTACCTGCAACTACTGAGACAACGCCGAGAACGCTATATTCTCAAATGCAAAATACTTCATATACGCATTGCTGGACAAAGACCACCATTCAAAACTAAAGTACTAAACTACAATTAAATTAAATTTGGCATGGTTCTAATACAGTATTAGAAAAAAATGCCTAGGACTTTTATTCTAAGATTTCCTATATCAACATCTAGAAATTCAACATTTATTCTAATAAATTCAATAGTTATATTATTGTCTTGAAACTACAAATATGTTAAATTCAGATTGTGATTTCGTTGCCAGCTTGTGATTATTCGCTTGTCCATAATAGGGATGAGCATTTGGGACCGGTTCCCATTTTAGCATTTAAATGTAGTGAAATGTAACGCCATGTTAGCATTTAAATGCAGTGAAATGTAACGGTAATCACTATGCTCAAGATATAAAATAATGTAAAAAAGAATCTTAATTGTAAATTAAAATTAAATAATAATTTAAAAGCATCTTTTTTACAATTTGTATATAAGGCGAACAATATAGCAAGATGAAGGCGATCCTAGCAACGTAACTCAGGCAAACGACTAAAGCAAGCCGAAGGCGACAAAAGGAAAAACGGTGGCTTCAGGTTTAGTACCTAATTACTTGTCGTTCGATGTGAATTTTGTATGTGGGATGCAATACGCAAAGCTTCATTCTACTGTTCAAAAGCGACGTTTGCTTTTCTTCTTCTTCCACTTCGTCTGGCGACAACTTAGAATAACTCAGAGAAGGCCAAAATCCTACATGCAAATAACAATCCCTGATGAGCACTAAAATAGCAGATATCAAGCGATACTTTTTATAAAAAGAAAAACGTTAGAATTCTGTATTTACTATTTAATTTTTAAACTTTAACGGATCAAACACATCGCCAGCCGACCTCCAACATCCACAGTCGTTGGTCAACACATAAGTTTGACTAAAAATCATCAAAATTTGATATTGAGGAACATCATAAGCTTTTCTTTCTCTGTTTTACTTCACCTTTTCAAAACACTGAATCGTCTAATCTTTGTTTTTGTCTTGAAGTGATGAAGAAAGACATGAATTGTAACAAAGTCAAACAAACCATTTAGAAATTTTGACTCAATGATTGTATTCAGTGAAAACCCTTATCTCAGATCGTTAGTTTCTTGTTTTTAACGACACCGATCTACCATTTATTATTTGGTGACTGAAATTAAGATTGAAAGCAATCACATAGTAAAACATCCTTAAACCCTAAAAACGTAAAACCACCGGCATAAATTATAGTGAGTAGAATTAAATTCAAATAGACAACAACAAAATAACACAAAATCCAACCTTATCGGTAACAGAGATGACGAGAGAACCGCGTCCGCATCAGTCGAAGTGGTGGAAGGCCCCCTGAGTCAAAGGGAGAGCCTCTGCGCCTCTCTCCAAGAGATACGATTCGGTATCTGAATCGGCTGAAGGAGAGTGACAGTATATAAGAAGGGAAGATGAAGGAGTAAGACATTACCAACAACGCAGAGGAAACACACTTGAATCGGCTGAAGGAGGGTGACAGTATATAAGGAACGCAAAGGAAGGAAAATAAACAATTGTCTTTTGTCGGTGGCTCTGCCACCGACTTTGTGCTTTAAGATGTTATAGAATATCGCCGTTCTCTAGTCTCCGACTCTCACTCTCCGGAGTCTCCGGTCTCCACAGTCACACTCACACATATCGCCGCTCTCTAGTCTCCGACACATCGTCTGCAACATATCGCCGCTCCTGTGCTCATTCTGCAACAGTTCGTCGGACGATCTTCAATCTCCAGTCTTCAATCTGGAGATTAATCGTTAAATCGTATGTTTCTGACTTTCTGTTATGTTTCTGTTTGGTATGTTAACCAGATTGTTTCTGTATGTTAAATCGTTTCTGTTTGGTAACCAAATTGTTTCTGTTATGTTTCTGTTTGGTAACATACATACACAGATTGTATGTATGTTTCTGTTATAATTGTTTGTTAACTTCCGTTTGTTTACTTCTGTTACGTTTGTTAAATGTTATAATTGTGTTAACGATTGTGTAGTTATAATTGTGTTTTTTTTTTTTGGTAGGATGTCTTCTTACAAAGAATCAAACGAGAATCCAGCTGCTCATGTTGATCTGACTGATGGAGAGGACGACCCGAATCCAATAATTGATGAATCAGGTGATACCGATGTAGCTGATACAGCGACCAGACGTGCTCGTTCAAAAGAGAGAAAAAAATCTTCCGATGTGCATCCACATTTTGTAGATGTTCAGGGTTTGTACAAAGGGAAAATGGTGCCCAAAAAACAATGCATCTATTGCAAGCATACATATGTACGCGGTAACTGGAGCAGCACAACAAGTATGAAGCGACACCTTCAAGAATGTGGATTATTCAAAAAAGCGCAAGGTATAAAAAACGTTTTCTCAACTTTGATAGTGGTAAAAATGATTGTGATGCTTTTGAGGGTTTTGAGCCGGATGGGGGTTATAGTCAAATGAAAATTCGTAATATAATTGCAAAAATGATCATAGCACATGAGTTACCCTTTTCGTTTGTAGAGTACCACTGGTTTAATTATCTAATGAAGACTATGAATCCTCTATATGAAAAAGTTAGCAGGTCTACAATCACTCGAGATTGCATAAAAGTTGTAGATGTAGAAAAAGAGAGGATAAAGAAAACTTTGAAAAAGGCTGAGATGGTATCCCTCACTAGTGACTGTTGGGCATCTAACCAAACGATTGGTTACATGTGTTTAACGGCTCACTTTGTTGATTGTGATTGGAAATTGCAAAAATGCATTATAGGTTTCAATGAGCTTGCACCACCCCATAGCGGTGAGGTTATATCCGATGGTATCTTAGAGTGTCTTATAAAATGGGGTATCCAAGACAAAATAGGTACCATCACTTTAGACAATGCATCGAACAATGATAGGGCAGCCAACATTTTGATGAGTAATTTTAAGGGAAAGGGGAAGTTACACTTTGATGGTTTGTTTTTTCATATAAGATGTTGTGCTCACATCTTAAACTTGGTAGTGCAAGATGGTTTAGGAACTATCGAATCAAGAGTCTTGAGAGATGCAGGTTCGACTCCCACTTGGTGCAGAGTGAGGCACTAGTGGCAATGATAGAAGACCCAGGGAAATCTGGGTTGGATCCTTGAGCCAAACGGGTTTTCCTGGTAATTTCACCGTCGTGCCTACGGGCGGGTGGGTTATTGGGTTCTCCCCGGAATTGGTGGTGGACTTGGGTTACTCTCGGAGTACTCCGTTTGTCCAGTGGGTGCCCCAAGAGTGCTCGGGATTGATTCTGTTGGCCGTTCAAAAAAAAAAAAATTTGTGTATTTGTGTAGTTCTGATACAGAATTATAGTTATATATGGGCTAGTATAGAAATATGTTATGTTTATATGAAAGACATTGACTTTGTACACAGTACACATGATCAATGCCCTTGCCCTTGTAACTACGAACTATTTTAATATATCGTTTTGCTACGATTATCGTAGTTTTATCCAACAAAAAAAAAAAAAAAAAAAACTAGCGATGGCCTTGTGCTCAATCATTCTTTTTTACACCTCGCTTTTATTGGTACCTTCGATTTGTGTAGTTGCCTCTCATTGTTTTGTCAGATTTGTGATACAGAATTATAGTTAGTTATATATGGGCATTTTAGGTATATATGATGGACTTGTACACATGATCATTGCCCTTGTAACAGTTAACCATCTCTACTCAATCATTCTCTTTGTATCATAAATATGAATGAATATATATCTCAAGGCATAACTGTTCTGCTGATAAAAATCCTGCTCAAAATATAGGACAGACCCCGGAAGATGAATCTCAGGGAACAGGGAAACCGCCTAATGCAATGCATCAGCCAGCTGGCAAGCAGGTCCCTTTTGCACAGCTGCTACCTGTTTTAGAAGCACAGCTTGACAAAGACCAGGCTATGCAACTCGAGGCCCTATATGCTCGATTAAAGGTATAGTTAGGGGGTGACCCTGTAACAATATTTATTTGGAAATTTCTTTTTTTTTTTGTTTATAAATGTGTTATTTATTTGGGTTATCAACCATCACTATGCTAAATGGCTACGTTATTCCCAGAGTAATGTCATAAATAAAGAAGAATTTGTCCGGCACACGCGACAACTTGTAGGAGATCATACGCTGAAGATGGCACTACAACAAAGGCAGGTATAGAAGAAAACAAGAATACCTTTTCATCGGTTTTTAGTTTTCATGTAATAATATATCTTCTTTTAGGTGTTTACCTTCTTATATATTAGAGTTAAATGCCATTTTAGTCCCTGTGGTTTGGGCCATTTTACCAGTTTAGTCCAAAAGTTTCATTTTTAACCTGTGAGTCCAAAAAGGTTTCACAGTTGCCATTTTAGTCCACTGGGTTAACTTCATCTATTTTTTTTGTTAACGAGAAGGCCAATTTGGTCATTTTGTATGTAATTCTGTAAACTAAAAGGGCAATTCAGCCATATAAAATGACCGAATTGGCCTTCTCGTTAACAGAAAAAATGGATAAAGTTAACCCAGTGGACTAAAATGGCAACTGTGAAACCTTTTTGGACCCATAGGTTAAAAATGAAACCTTTGGACTAAACTGGCAAAATGGTCCAAACCACAGGGACTAAAATGGCATTTAACTCTATATATTAAATAGCAGGCTCATTTCTTATAGGTGACACTTACATATGAACATATGTAGTAGTATATTAGTTTGTTTTATCGTTATTTTTTATTCCATATCCTTTTCAAATGTATTATCCGTTCGTTAGAGGTTAACTTTTTAATACAGTCTTCTGGAGACTCTTCATTGGCATCCGGAAGTAATGCAAAGACTTCCCCAAAAAAGCCGACTGTTGGCCAGAAAAAAACGTTAGAAGCACCTGTTTCTTCGCTAAGGTAGTTTGATTTTTGTATCTCATATATATCCATTTAATAATATAATGTTAACCAACTGGGGTAGCCCAGTTGGCCACCGACACCCACCTCTTCCCAGAGGTACCGGGTTCGAGTCTTGGGAGTGGCATATGTCGCCCAAGGTAAGAACTCGGCATGGGGAAGTCACCGCGGAGCTAGCTTGGTCGGGTAGCGGCTCCCGGAGTGAGATCACTCTGGCGGTTGGGAGGACCGTGCACTACCCCCCCCCCCCCCTAATATAATGTTGACTTTTCTGCTACATATCAGTAAGAAGCAGAAAGTGTGTGAAGCGTTTTCGGATCAAAGTATTGATCAGCAGCTTAATGACGTAACTGCTGTCAGCGGAGTGCGTCTAAGGGTATGTGTTATTCTCTTGCAAAGACACGAGTTTCAGGAAAACTCTTAGTTATTTCGGTGATAATTTGGTCCTCTAGGAAGAAAAAGATCAATTGTTTTCTGGGGCCAAAGAGGATAGCCGAGTTTCAGAAGCTTCTAGAAAGGTTGCTCAAGCACCCCAAAAGAAATTGGATGAGATCAGTTAAGACTTTTACGGTTTTACCATTACCAGCGTCTTATAATGCATGCTATAATAAACATAATGTGGCTAACAAATATGAGTGTTGCAATAAATGTTTTAACAGCGGCAAAACGTGGTGTAAAGAACCAAAGCAATGGCGTGGAACGATGCTTGTCACAGGTGAGCTTTAAGTATGAAATAGATGCATGGTATTTTGATCCCATGAATGACTTGAATATTCAGTTTTCAAAGCTATTTACATGTGATTGTACAAGATCTACATCTAGTTTCTAGCATGTCGATATCGGTTTCACAGTATAGGAGATTCCTAAAGTTTATTTTGATATCTTCGCTATTAGATTATTTCGACCAATGGCATAGAGCAACAATTACTTTAACAACTTTGAAATCTAGTTGCTTTGTGATTTGAGTTCATGGTTAAGTTACTTGATATATACGTTTTCGACCCTCCGGTTTTTTAATTTTTTCGCCCGACTCCCCGTACTTTTCGCTCAGTAGTGTCCGTTATGTAGTTTCGTATAGATTTTTTTAGATATATACGTTTTCGACCCCCCCTGGTTTTATAATTTTTATAGGTATATACGTTTTCGACCCCTCAGTCGGAAATCTCAAGATTTACCTTTGGAAAAGATGAGTAGCCTTCCTCCAACTATCATACAAACAGTTCTTACCCTTATGCCAATGAGAGATAGATTCAGGATAAGTATATGTATGTGGATGTGTTTATATGCATGTGCATATGTATGTGTGTATGTGGATGTGTGTATATGTATAAGTATGTATGTGTGTGCATGAGTGTGTATTAATAACTAAAAAAATAAAACAGTATTGTTTTTTTGTATGCATGTGTTTTTATATGATTTTTAAATAATTTTTTATTCCAATTATTTTTTTAGATCGTCGTGGTTAGGTTATTATGTGATATTAATATGTTACACTATTTGTTTTTTGTTAATATGTATTAGTTATAAATCTTTTGACAAATTTTAGCTCGAGATAGTTCAAGCGGAATTAGAAAAAGAACAAAAGGCCCGACAAAACATAGAAGCTCGTTTTGAACAATTTAAACAAGAGCGGGAACAAGAACGAGCGGAACATGAACGACAACGAGAACAAGAACGAGTCAAACGTGAACAAGAGCGAGAACAAGAACGGGCTAAACGTGAACGAGAGCGGGCCGAACAAGCGGAATGGCATAAAAACATGGAAGAAATATTGAAAAAGTTTCTAAAACGAGAGCGGGCCGAACAAGCGGAACGACATAAAAACTTGGAAGAAATGTTGAGAAAGTTTCTAAATAAGTAAAAAAAAAGCTTAGATTTGTTAGTTTTGTAATAAAAAAACTGGCATTTAGTTAGGATCTTTGTTATATTTATTTCAAGATTGTAAACATTTTTTTAGAATTTTTATTATTTTTATGCTTTTTTTTCAGAAAATTTATGAATTTCAAAATATTTTTTATTTTTTCTAAATCTATCATTGAATAAAAAAAAAGGTATCACAATCTTAAACGTAACAAGTAAAATAGTTACAAAACTGTGGCAAGCATTAGCAAAAAAATTATATATAAAATTTGTCCAGCACTTTTGTTGTAATATTAAAAATGAAAAATAAAACAATTATTTAAAAGGTCCCAATTTTTTCGCAAAGTTTATTAACTTTTAAGTCTTTTTTTTTTTTTTTTGCTTCGAGTGATTAATAATTTTTATTTTTATTAAAATAATATTGAAGAAAATTAAAAAAGAGTTGTAGCAAAAATTGTAGCAAATTTAGAACAAAATTATGGTTACCTTATGCGGCATTTTTTTTCACACTAACGTATAAACTTTTTTTTTGGAACTAAAAATTTGGATCCCTTACGGATCACTGGAATATCATCGTGGTACGAGCGGAATCACTCGATCATATCCATGTTAACTAGGCAATAATGCCTATACACAAATTTAGGAAAGTTTCAAAAAAAAAAAAAAAAAACCAATTTAGGAGGAAAACAAATAAATCTGAGAAAAACCCCTTGTGGGAATCGAACCCATGACCTAATGGTCATAAGTCTTATCTCACCTCAAGATGCCACTAGATTATAATGCCATGAGCCATTAACGTATAGTCTAGGGATGAGCACGGTACCGCAAGTACCGCCATCGAAAAACGGGAAAAGTGGGTACCCGTACGAATACACCGATTCAGTAACGGTACCGGTACGGTAACGCTATTTATCGTTGTTTTACCGGTAAATACTGGTATCGAAAAATGGGTACCGGTACTGAATGTACCCGGTACGGTTCGGTACTGATTCAGTATCTGTAGTACAACCGTTCACAAAATAAATAAGATAATAATTTTATTAATCAATTTTATAATTACAACTCATAAGTAAGAACAAAAGCAAACTGAAAGATAATATAGTACAAAAAATGTAAAGGAAACTAAGAACAGATAACCAAAGGAAAAAGAAAGAAAACATAAAACAACGGTGACTGAGGCATGTGAAGATCACGCTTCCCTTAAAACAGATCTAGGGCCACCCAGGTGAACCCGTCTGTTTCCCAGGGTACAATAACCTAAGCAGATTGTACTGCCGGGATTAGCCTAGCACCTGAAAGGATACCTGAAACAAGAGTGCGCAGAGATGCAAAGTTAGGAAATTCGTTTGATGTGTGTGTTGTATGAACCATGCGAGTTCAGTATTGTGTGTCTAAAACAAAGCACAAAGCTTTGTATATATACTGGTTAGAATTCGAAATGATAACTGTATATTGAATGCACCATTCAATTCTAGAATTCAATAGCACAATGAATTCTGTAACTTATCATTTGACTGGTGGAATTTGAACAGTCAACACGAGGCCAAGACGCATCTAAAAAATACTAAAGGCGGCTCGCGGCGATGCGAGCGTGAAGTGCAAAGTGCGCCACATTGCGCCCATCGCCCTCGTCCCGGTCTCGTGCCCGTGCCCGGGCGCGTGTCGGGTGCTTCGCACCCTTCTGGCTTCCACTGGGTGTGAGTTGTCACACAAGAATACATTCGTGTAGAGAATTCTAATTATAAATCCACAAAAGATTTATCTCTCCACCTATGTGAGACAAGCACAATTTCCCACATGTTTATGGTTCCAACACACAAACTTAATGCACAAGATCTATCATTCAATTTTGGCTTAACTATTAAATAATCATTATATTAACTCATAATATAATATTATTTATAAAATTTCCAACAATCCCCCACATGAATGAAGATCGTCCCATACACTCAAGTGTCATGATGAAATTTCAGCGGTTAAGTAAAGCAGGATAGGTAGGTTTCTCTTTGAACCCTCCTTTGTGACATATACTAAGTCTCCTAGCGGTTAGTAGACGCGATGTCCTTGAACCAACCCCTTTTTACATAGATGTTATTACACATCACACATTACTCTTCCTGGTCTGGCTAACCCCTCATAGTTGTGTCCGTTATAATCATGGAACACCAACCTGGTTTTGCGAGAGCTCTAGGAATTGTGCCCCCAATTCCATTCGGAGCGACCCCACTTCTCTCTAACATAGGTGATTTACAAATCATTAAAAGCCATATGCTTAACCTCTCTTGATATCACTGATTTTAAGTAGGAATGGACTAGGAAGTTTGTAACTCCCTTTGTATGTTGAGGTACTCCCCCACAGTGATCTCAGTTCGTACAGTTAGATGGTCCTATTGAGCCTGGATCATGGGATCTCTAATCTTCTAGGATAGGTTTTCCGTTGTACAAACTTACTCCAAGGGCTTTAGTCCCATTCCCATCGACGACTTATGTACTACCTCTCTGCTTAAGCCTTTTGTAAGCGGATCCGCAGTGTTATCCTTTGACCTCACATAGTCAATCGTGATAACTCCAGTTGAGAGTAGTTGTCGCATCGTGTTATGCCGACATCGTATGTGCCTTGATCTGCCATTATACATTGGATTTTAAGCTCTACCAATAGCTGATTTGCAATCACAATGTATGCAAATCGCAGTCACATGCTTAGGCCATCTTGGAACATATTCCAAGAATTGACGCAACCATTCAGCCTCTTCTCCAGCTTTATCTAACGCGATAAACTCAGATTCCATCGTGGATCCAGCTATAAGAGTTTGTTTGGACGACTTCCAAGATATAGCTGCTCCTCCAAGGGTAAACACATATCCATTTGTAGATCTAGAATCTTTCGTATCGGATATCCAGTTGGCATCATTGAATCCTTCCACAACAGCTGGATTTTTGCCATAATCCAGTCCATAATTTCTCGTGTATCTCAAATACCTTATCAATCTTGTCATACCCTTCCAGTGCTCTGAACAAGGATTACTAGTATATCTACTTAGCCTACTCACAGCATATGCTAAGTCTGGTCGAGTACATTACATGAGATACATAAGACTGCCAATGATCCTTGAGTACTCCAATTAAGCAACACTCTCGCCTCTATTCTTTGAAAAATGTTTGTGAGGTATCAATTGGAATTTGAGCCACACTCGTGTCCCCAGGATTGAACTTCTCAAGGATCTTATCCACATAATGAGATTGACTGAGCACCAAACCAGTTTGGGTTCTAATGATCTTTACTCCAAGAATCACATCAGCTAGACCCATATCTTTCATGTCAAATCTCGCTTTCAACATCTCTTTACTAGATCTGATCATCTTATCATCACTCCCAATGATAAGCATATCATCTACATAAAGGCATAATATCACATAACCTTTAGAAGTGTCTTTCACATAGACACATTTGTCGCATTCATTTATTTTGAAACCACTGTTAAGCATAACTTGGTCAAACTTTTGATGCCATTGTTTTGGAGCTTGCTTCAAGCCATATAATGACTTGCCGAGTTTACACACTTTGCCCTCTTGGCCAGGAGCAGAGAAGCCATCTGGTTGCTTCATGTAAATCTCTTCCTCTAATTCCCCATTGAGAATTGCAGTTTTTACATCCATTTGATGTATTTCCAAATTTCTCAAAGCTGCAATTGCAAGCATCAATCTAATAGAGGTTATTCTGGTCACATGCGAGTATGTGTCAAAATAGTCAAGACCTTCCTTTTGTCTAAACCCTTTGATCACAAGCCTTGCCTTATAGTTGTCGACAGAGCCACTAGCTTTCATCTTTTTCCTGAATATCCATCGATATCCAAGTGGCTTGCACCCTGGTGGAAGATCTACTAGCTCCCAAGTATGATTCTGCAAGATAGAATCAATTTCACTCTTGATGACTTCTTTCCATTGAGGTCCATCTGAAGAGGTGACTGCTTCTCGATAGGTTTGAGGCTCACTCTCAACCATGAATGTAAGAAAGTCAGGCCCAAAGGATTTCTCAATCCTTTGCCTTTTACTTCTTCTTGGCTCACCCTCTTCAACCTCTAATTGTTCTTGAGTTTCCTCTCGAACAGTCTCATCAACCATTGTTGATGAACTTATATGATTGGTTGTTGAAGAACTCGCATGAGTTTGTACTAACATTGGAAACTCTTCTTCAAAGTAAGTCACATTTCCTGGCCTTGTCTCTATGATAGGTTGCACATCAGGATTCTTGGACTCATATACAAGAAAACGATATGAGCTACCGTTTTTGGCATATCCAATGAAAATGCAATCAACAGTTTTTGGCCCTATTCTAAGTGCCTTTGGGGGTGTAACAATCACCTTGGCTAGGCACCCACACACTTTCAAGTATTTATAGGATGATTTATGTCCCCACCACAACTCATGAGGTGTTACATCCTTATTCTTGAAAGGTATTTTATTTAACAAAAAATTGGCCGACAAAATGGCATCCCCCCACATGTCCTGGTTCATCCCAGAACTTATCAACATGGCACTCATCATTTCTTTTAGTGTACGATTCTTTCGCTCCGCGATGCCATTTGATTGGGGTGTATAAGGAGGGGTACACTCGTGTATTATCCACTTTTTGCACATACTTCCCCAAATGGCGAAACATATTCACCCCCTCTATCACTTCTCACACGTTTTATTTTCTTGTTGAGTTGATTCTCAACTTCAGCTTTATACAAGATAAACTTGTCAATTGCTTCATCCTTACTCTTAAGTAAGTAAACATAACAATGTCTTGTATTGTCATCGATAAAGGTAATAAAATATTTATTACCACCTCTGGTAGGAATTGATTTTAAGTCACACAAATCAATGTGAATCAGATCAAGGGGTTTAGTTATTCTTTCAACTGATTTGAAGGATGATCTTGTTTGTTTGGCTTCAACACAAGTTTTACATTTTGTTCTAGAGTCAATGGCAAAAGTTGGTATGTAATCTAATTTAATTAAACGACGCATCGAATTAAAATTTACATGACCAAGACGTCCATGCCAAACATTAGGAGACTCAACCAAGTAAGCAGAAGTACTAACACTTTTATTCATGATTTTCTTGACAACCATTACATTAAGTTTAAACATGCCGTTTTGGGCACAACCCTTTCCAACAAACATACTACGCTTAGTTAAAACAAAATTATCACTTTCAAAAACCAAACGAAAGGCATGCTTGTTAAGCATCCAACCCGACACAAGACTCTTGCGCAGGTCTAGAACATAAAGCACATTCTTCAAAGTGAGCTCTTTCCCAGAAGTCCACTTTAAGCTCACATCACCTTCTCCCTTGATATCAGTTGTGGCAGCATTACCCACGTACAACTTTTCTCCCACCACCTCTTTAAACGTATTAAAGAGGGTCCTATCTGGGCACACATGGCGGGTTGCCCCAGTATTAACCCACCACCCTTTTGACTCATTAGCCACCAAATTTACCTCCTCCGTCATGGCAGTGAGGTCTGAAATCATGGCCACTAAGGGCATACCATCATCATCAACCACCATAAGAGTCATGTCACGTTTAGGCTCTTTGCACTGGCTAGCAACGTGATCAGTTTGTCCACAGTTGTAGCATTTCCTTTTGAAAGGGCCAACCTTCTTTTTCACAACACCTTTCTTTGGCCCAAGGTCAACAACTTTGTTTTTCCCTTTGCCTTTGAACTTGTGACCTTTGTTACCCTTGTAACCCCTTGAGGATTGACAGTGTTCCACAAGGTTCGCTTTTGCAGAAGCTTCAACTTGACTTCCTTTGTGTGACAGTCTGTTGTCCTCCTCAATACGAAGATGAACCACAAGGTCTTCAATAGTCGTTTCCTTTCGCTTATTGTAACACCCTAGTTAATTTATGTGTAAATACCACAAATAGATGTGTAGTTAAGACCACACATATTATATAAATGCGGGTTTATTTAAAACTTTTACAAATTATAATTTATTCTACATAACGTGATCGAAGTTCGTTGTTTAAAATTTACAACGTGGCGAAGTGCGGAAGCATGTAACTGTATCGTGTTCGGTTCTTCGTTGAGCTTGATCGTCTTCCGGCTTCCAAAAAGTACCTACATTTCATAAAAACATGAAATGCTTTAGTCATACGGGATTTAAAACGTATCTAAACAAGTCCGGGAAACAAAACTGATCAAAATACATTTTGTACAGGGTCCATCGTAAATTACGGTGGACACCGTAATTTACGGTAGTCCTTGTTTTGATTTGTTTCCATCGTAAATCAGAAGTGTTTCACCGTAATCCCACCTTTCCATTTTGCCGTAATTTGACACGAAATCTTTCGTATCTTTCAAACCGCTTAACCGTTTGACCTACCGTTTCTTCCCACATGTTTGTAATTTAATTCTCCATTATATGGAGTTAAGATCTGACATCCGGATTAAATAAAATTGAGACTTTTAAGCCTTCGGCTTATTATCTTTTCAACAATTTTCGACCCGACTATGTGATTATCAAACAAACATGTTTGTTTGACCACCATTCATCACGAACCCTTAAATTCTAGTATTGTCAATCATATTAAGTACTGAACACGGGTTTCTACACAATTATTTACCCTTTTTCGTTTAAAATCTTATTTTGACCCGTTAAGGGTATTTACGACCATTTTAGCACGGACGGTGCTCATTTCTCATGTATCTCATAGTTCCACCAATTTGTTATTAGCTAGTCTTCCACCACAACTATGGATGTGGTGGATTTAACGAAATGGACTATTTATTCCGAGTTTAATCCTGCGGATGTGTTATTTTTGCGGCAACACCCAATTTAAGCATTTAACTCTTGAGAGTTTAGGTCTACAACTTACATGCGCGTCTAAAGGTTACAAGATCGTAAGATAAGTTCCTAAACAACCTTTATAAGTTGTTTGCTCAGTTTACCCTTCAAGGGCATTTTAGTCGACATTAGCCCCTCATTTACTACGAGGGGCTTTCACTACCTATTTGACCAAGTTTGTATGTTAACTATAATCGTATGCAAACGTACCTGGCTAGGGTCAACATATAGACCCAATTTATACCTTGCTTTTATCATCACACTTAGTGTGGGCGAAATTAACTGAATCGCTAATCGCTCCTGTTAACACAAGACTTGACAATCGCATTAGTCGATATTGTCAAATAGTGTTATCACCACCATTTGACCCGTTCGGCCTATATGCCCAACGTTACCTATTAAATCAAAAACATGGTTTTTGACTTCTAATTCATACATCCATCCCGTCCCGGATTTCATTACCGAATCCCCTTTTTGCCATAAACATGATTTTTATCATCTTTATATGTTCCGACTCGTATCAATCACGTCGGAAATCCATATTTTCAATATTAGCATTGTTGCATCTATAACGTATAGATTGGACAAGTAATCTACACAATTATGTAAGTTTCACTTACCTTGCATCCGAGTTACGCTTTTCTTCCATGCTTGACTTGTTTGACCCGCTTTCACTCCAAGCTTCCACCTAGCTTGTTACGCGTCAACTATCATCATCGTTTTCAAGGTGGTTAGTTTAATCATATTCTAATATGATTATTCCACCTTATGCATTTCATATCAAAATTGCTATTTATCGTATTATAGGTCAGTTTGACCTTTTTAATAGTCAAATGCCCATTAGTATACTAATTTGCATTTTCGAGTTATCAACTAGTTTTAGCACTCATTAACTACTCGGTAGGCGTTATCTTTAGACCTCCGTTTTAACCAAAGTTCTAATCGCGTTTAACACATTTAGAACTCTTTTTAATCACTTTTTGCATAATAGTCGAAACATCACAACTAGGTGTTTTAACTACAAAATTCTAGTTTCGAGCCTTCTTTGAGGCATTTCAACGAACACCTTAAGGGCAGAATTTTACATGTTTATTTATCATGTCTCTAGCTTATCTCTTACCCCAAATTTCACATAAATCAACCATCTTACAAAGTGGTTAACTTCTATAATTTCTGAATTCACTTCAAAATCGTCAATTTACACTAGATCAACAATCTATTTCCTAGTGTTCATCATATTAACATAAAACCCACTTATCACAATATAGGGTAATTACCAATTCCCTAGTTTTGACAACAATTCATCAAATTTTCTACTAGGGTTTGTTTCTACACCAAGATATAATCATAATAACACTCACAGATTCAAGATTCATTCCAGAATTTCGATTATGATCGTTCATCATAATCTCAAGGTATCACCAAATCATATATTTCAACATACCTTGTAATCCCCATGATTAGGTGATCACGATTTTGTGTTCATGCAGAGATTTGGCTCTTGATTTGGGCTTCAATTTGATCAAGTTGTGGAAGTTAGGGTTTGAGCTCCCTGAGCTTTCTCCTGGTCGACCTCACACACGCACACACTAGGTGTGGTGTGTTTTTATTTTTGTTTTTAATAAATAAACCTTATTTCCAATTATCCAACTTTGGTCCTTCATGTTTCGTTAGTTATTAAGTTGATTATAACCTACTTATTTACAATCCATATTCCCTTTTATTAACCGGGTCAAGCATTCCTAGTTAGCTTAGCGGGTTCGGGAATATTTATGACTAAGTTTAATTTAGGTCCCGTTAACTCGGGCCCTCTAAGCTTTTATTTCCTAAAAGCTTTTATTGACTTTTTGTTTAATATTAGGATTAATTATTTAAATCCTAATATTTACCGGTTAAATTTTACCACTAACGGTATTTTACCCACTCTTTTGTATTAACGAGGTTTAATTACTAAACCCGTTTTCGGGGTGTTACAAGTCTACCCCCCTTAAAGAGGTTTCGTCCTCGAAACCTTTTCTTACATAGTTCATTGAGTTCTGAACTCAATGCGTTTTGACTTGAGTAATTTCTTAAGCATTACTCATACTCTAACCAATTGTTAGTATTACCAGAAAAATTATGGTAATGTCTTTCTGGTTACAGAACCTCTATGTACCTGATACGACATAATGTGACTTGAAATAACGTAATTCCGTTATTTTTACTTGTTTAGTTAACTTAGCGATTTCCATCGCTTTTAGATATTATCGAACTCTTGGTGAATCCGTTACCTTGACCCGTTTAAAGGTCTTTAGTGAAGTCTTTCACTTTTAGCAACAATTTCTTCTGTTTTCAAAATTCATTTATTCGGTTTAGTTATACCGAATCTACCACTTACAAGCAACCAGATTACTTAAATGACCTTTACCGCTCGCTAGGTTATAATGTGATTCCACTTCACATTGCATTTCTTGACCGTGATCGTGTCACGCATGTTTAATTTATATCAACCTTTCATTTTCAAAAAGATCACTTTTCGAATATATCGTCTTGCGCCTATCAGCGTCAAGACTTGAACCCTTTATGATTACTATTCAAATTCCTGTCAGAATTTATATTTATAAAAATATTATTTCTTACTAAATCTGAATTTTAGTCTAACGTTTTTCTCTTAACTATGTCAATTACTCATGTCAAGGGAATTGACAACCCCTAATTTATTGTTTTTCGTTCTCGTTTTACGCGAGGGATCGTAACAAGTTCCCTCACCTTACGCTATTGACCCGTAGGTTCTTTCACCTAACCTCGTAGGCTATTTTCTTAAGCTTTCGTCTCTTTAAGACGAGGCCCTTATGATCCCTTTGCTTTAGTTCATGACCCGTCGGTCATTTTGGCCCCTCCATTTTTCCTTAATTGACTCGTTTGACTCATTTTAGGTGAATTTTCATCACCTATGAATGTCAGACTTCATTCTTTATTTGACCCGTCCAACTTTGAAATGGTTGAACGCAATTACCAAAATTTATATTTGCGAAGATTCTTATCATCTTTTAGTCATGACTCATATTCCGAGTCTTTTGACTTTCTATTTCGCGTTCCTGTTTCTCAGTCTACGCATGTGTTTAAATCCTTACCCACCAACTGGGTGTTTTACCGAAGTCGTTATTATTGCAACCCTTACCGTATGTATTATGACTTCGTTTCACTTTTATATTCCTACTTCGTTCTCAAATTTGGTGTTTTACAAAATCGGCCTGTTAAGAGTCTTATTTGTATTCTTCGGGTTCGAGTGTAGGTACACTACCTCCCAATGCATATCTTGATCATTTTACATGTTTATATTCTTCGGGTTCGAGTGTAAGTACACCCCTTCCCAATACATGTCTACATCACTTTACATGTTTGCATTTTCCGGGTTCGAGTGTAAGTACACCCCCTCCCAATACATGTCTACATCATTTTACATGTTTGCATTTTCCGGGTTCGAGTGTAAGTACACCCCCTCCCAATGAATATCTACTCATCTTTCATGTTTACATTCTTCGGGTTCGAGTATAAGTATCACTCCCTCCCAATATTTGTCTAAATCGTTTTACATGCTTAATGTTTTCTGGGTTCGAGTGTAAGTACACTCCCTCCCAATACTTGTCTAAATCATTTTACATGCTTGATGTTTTCTGGGTTCGAGTGTAAGTACACTCCCTCCCAATACTTGTCTGTATCATTTTACATGCTTGATGTTTTCTGGGTTCGAGTGTAAGTACACTCCCTCCCAATACTTGTCTGAATCATTTTACATGCTTGTTTGTCCCTTCACTCGGGTTCATTATCCTAATGTAATACGCTCCCGTCACTTGGTTGTGCGTTTACATTATTATCAAGTATTTTGCTTATCTGATTCATTTGGGCACTTTTTAATTAGTCCCATTCACCCTGCCCTTACTACATCGGATGTAAACGTGTCCGCCATAAGAAGTTCATGGTAACATATGCCGCTACTTACTTGGCCAGAGTAAGCGATTAACACATGACACGCATGACCTTTTTACAGTTTTCACATCACGCCCTATGTAAGTAATACCTCTATCTGTTTTTCTTGGAAACAATATCCCGGATAGGTTTTCTATTCAGGTCTTTCCAAGTTTTTAATTTTACATATGCAACTTTTAAGTTCCTACTTATTGTTGCATATTACTATTTATGCTATTATTTAAAATGTGCACCTGGTAATGTTTTCCCCGACGGGCGTTCTTTGCCATTAACCTTGTTCGCGGTCATTACGCGATTTAGTCCTCGGTGAGTATGCTCCTCTTGTCATACTTCGGACCGTTCCATCATCATATCCACAATTCGTTTGACTCTCGTCGTCTTCAAACGCGAGTGTCCTTCAATTAAAACATTCACAAAAGTTAGTAACGTCAACCTCAATAATCGCTCGTATTATAATACAAGGCTTTTTCTACTATACGCGTCAACGCGCGTATTTTCGTAAACTATTTCAATCATTTTAATTGGGGTAACGCGTATCACACGTTAGCCCTATGTGTTGTTTACAACACTTTAGCATACTAACTATTCACGTACTTGTACTTACCGGATTTGCGATCAAGCCTCGAACCGAACACTATTCTTTGTCAAGAGCATAAGGTTTAAGTCCAAGCATGGTTCCTCCCTACCATACTCGAATCTCTTAAACCAAGGCTCTGATACCAACTTGTAACACCCTAGTTAATTTATGTGTAAATACCACAAATAGATGTGTAGTTAAGACCACACATATTATATAAATGCGGGTTTATTTAAAACTTTTACAAATTATAATTTATTCTACATAACGTGATCGAAGTTCGTTGTTTAAAATTTACAACGTGGCGAAGTGCGGAAGCATGTAACTGTATCGTGTTCGGTTCTTCGTTGAGCTTGATCGTCTTCCGGCTTCCAAAAAGTACCTACATTTCATAAAAACATGAAATGCTTTAGTCATACAGGATTTAAAACGTATCTAAACAAGTCCGGAAAACAAAACTGATCAAAATACATTTTGTACAGGGTCCACCGTAAATTACGGTGGACACCGTAATTTACGGTAGTCCTTGTTTTGATTTGTTTCCATCGTAAATCAGAAGTGTTTCACCGTAAACCATTTCAGGTCCACCGTAAATTACGGTGGCACCGTAATTTACGGTGGCACCTGCATCCCACCTTTCCATTTTGCCGTAATTTGACACGAAATCTTTCGTATCTTTCAAACCGCTTAACCGTTTGACCTACCGTTTCTTCCCACATGTTTGTAATTTAATTCTCCATTATATGGAGTTAAGATCTGACATCCGGATTAAATAAAATTGAGACTTTTAAGCCTTCGGCTTATTATCTTTTCAACAATTTTCGACCCGACTATGTGATTATCAAACAAACATGTTTGTTTGACCACCATTCATCATGAACCCTTAAATTCTAGTATTGTCAATCATATTAAGTACTGAACACGGGTTTCTACACAATTATTTACCCTTTTTCGTTTAAAATCTTATTTTGACCCGTTAAGGGTATTTACGACCATTTTAGCACGGACGGTGCTCATTTCTCATGTATCTCATAGTTCCACCAATTTGTTATTAGCTAGTCTTCCACCACAACTATGGATGTGGTGGATTTAACGAAATGGACTATTTATTCCGAGTTTAATCCTGCGGATGTGTTATTTTTGCGACAACACCCAATTTAAGCATTTAACTCTTGAGAGTTTAGGTCTACAACTTACATGCGCGTCTAAAGGTTACAAGATCGTAAGATAAGTTCCTAAACAACCTTTATAAGTTGTTTGCTCAGTTTACCCTTTAAGGGCATTTTAGTCGACATTAGCCCCTCATTTACTACGAGGGGCTTTCACTACCTATTTGACCAAGTTTGTATGTTAACTATAATCGTATGCAAACGTACCTGGCTAGGGTCAACATATAGACCCAATTTATACCTTGCTTTTATCATCACACTTAGTGTGGGCGAAATTAACTGAATCGCTAATCGCTCCTGTTAACACAAGACTTGACAATCGCATTAGTCGATATTGTCAAATAGTGTTATCACCACCATTTGACCCGTTCGGCCTATATGCCCAACGTTACCTATTAAATCAAAAACATGGTTTTTGACTTCTAATTCATACATCCATCCCGTCCCGGATTTCATTACCGAATCCCCTTTTTGCCATAAACATGATTTTCATCATCTTTATATGTTCCGACTCGTATCAATCACGTCGGAAATCCATATTTTCAATATTAGCATTGTTGCATCTATAACGTATAGATTGGACAAGTAATCTACACAATTATGTAAGTTTCACTTACCTTGCATCCGAGCTACGCTTTTCTTCCATGCTTGACTTGTTTGACCCGCTTTCACTCCAAGCTTCCACCTAGCTTGTTACGCGTCAACTATCATCATCGTTTTCAAGGTGGTTTGTTTAATCATATTCTAATACGATTATTCCACCTTATGCATTTCATATCAAAATTGCTATTTATCGTATTATAGGTCAGTTTGACCTTTTTAATAGTCAAATGCCCATTAGTATACTAATTTGCATTTTCGAGTTATCAACTAGTTTTAGCACTCATTAACTACTCGGTAGGCGTTATCTTTAGACCTCCGTTTTAACCAAAGTTCTAATCGCGTTTAACACACTTAGAACTCTTTTTAATCACTTTTTGCATAATAGTCGAAACATCACAACTAGGTGTTTTAACTACAAAATTCTAGTTTCGAGCCTTCTTTGAGGCATTTCAACGAACACCTTAAGGGCAGAATTTTACATGTTTATTTATCATGTCTCTAGCTTATCTCTTACCCCAAATTTCACATAAATCAACCATCTTACAAAGTGGTTAACTTCTATAATTTCTGAATTCACTTCAAAATCGTCAATTTACACTAGATCAACAATCTATTTCCTAGTGTTCATCATATTAACATAAAACCCACTTATCACAATATAGGGTAATTACCAATTCCCTAGTTTTGACAACAATTCATCAAATTTTCTACTAGGGTTTGTTTCTACACCAATATATAATCATAATAACACTCACAGATTCAAGATTCATTCCAGAATTTCGATTATGATCGTTCATCATAATCTCAAGGTATCACCAAATCATATATTTCAACATACCTTGTAATCCCCATGATTAGGTGATCACGATTTTGTGTTCATGCAGAGATTTGGCTCTTGATTTGGGCTTCAATTTGATCAAGTTGTGGAAGTTAGGGTTTGAGCTCCCTGAGCTTTCTCCTGGTCGACCTCACACACGCACACACTAGGTGTGGTGTGTTTTTATTTTTGTTTTTAATAAATAAACCTTATTTCCAATTATCCAACTTTGGTCCTTCATGTTTCGTTAGTTATTAAGTTGATTATAACCTACTTATTTACAATCCATATTCCCTTTTATTAACCGGGTCAAGCATTCCTAGTTAGCTTAGCGGGTTCGGGAATATTTATGACTAAGTTTAATTTAGGTCCCGTTAACTCGGGCCCTCTAAGCTTTTATTTCCTAAAAGCTTTTATTGACTTTTCGTTTAATATTAGGATTAATTATTTAAATCCTAATATTTACCGGTTAAATTTTACCACTAACGGTATTTTACCCACTCTTTTGTATTAACGAGGTTTAATTACTAAAACCGTTTTCGGGGTGTTACAAGTCTACCCCCCTTAAAGAGGTTTAGAGTGGTCAGATAGAACAACATCTTTCATTGCCATCTCTTAAAATTCAAACCAATGAACTTCTCTGGTTTTTCAGCATGGTTATCAACTGCTTGAGCCGTTTGGGTACCAACCAATGGTCCCATGGTAGTGGATGTGGATCCAACAGTGGTTGATGTGGTAAACAGTAGCCATTTTTGAAACAAGAATAAAAATACAATCAGTTTATGGCAGAAACAAATTGGTTTACAGAAAACCAATGCAAACTACACAAGTTTGCTAATAAACAGAAGAAACTCTTTGTAAAAAAAAATTTAGAACCAAAATAGTGAACGGGTTTTAAAATCTGTTTTAAGCTTGTAGGACAACCGTTCACAAAATAAATATGATAATAATTTAATCAATCAATTTTATAATTACAACTCATAAGTAAGAACAGATGCAAACTGAAAGATAATACAGTACAAGAAATGTAAAGGAAACTAAGAACAGATTACAAAAGGAAAAAGAAAGAAAACATAAAACAACGGTGACTGAGTCACGTGAAGATCACGCTTCCCTTAAAACAGATTTCGGGCCACCCAGGTGAACCCGTCTATTTCCCAGGGTACAACAGCTTAAGAAGATTGTACTGCCGGGATTAGCCTAGCACCTGAAAGGATACCTGAAACAAGAGTGCGAAGAGATGCAAAGTTAGGAAATTTGTTTGATGTGTGTGTTGTATGAACCATGCGATTTCAGTATTGTGTGTCTAAAACAAAGCACAAAGCTTTGTATATATAATGGTTAAAATTCAAAATGATAACTGTATATTGAATGCACCATTCAATTCTAGAATTCAATAGCACAATGAATTCTGTAACTTATCATTTGACTGGTGGAATTTAAATAGTCTCCAGCTGACCAGGCCAATAATACATTCATGTAGAGAATTCTAATTATAAATCCACAAAAGATTTATCTCTCCACCTATGTGGGACAAACACAATTTCCCACATGTTTATGGTTTCAACACACAAACTTAATGCACAAGATCTCTCATTCATTTTGGCTTAATTATTAAATAATCATTATATTAACTCATAGTATAATATTATTTATAAAATTTCCAACAGTATGTATACCCAGTGCCAAATACTCATGCTACTATAGTTCTCTTGCCACTGTGGCCGGTGCAAGTGCTGGTGGTTTTGGCGCGACTGGCTAGAAGAGTGAAGGGAAAAGGATGCCAAGGCCACGATCCCCCATAGGTGCGGAGGACACTTTGGGGGATATCTACTTCAAGACTTACACTGAGGAGTAATATGGCGAAGCTCCACATGTCCTTGTTTGGAGTTTGAAGGAGAAAGATACGTTCGTTGAGTTTGGAGCGTGCAGAGACTGGTTCCTGGGTACTTTTCCTCCAGGGGAGGTAAACAGACAAAGGGCGGGTAACCATGAGGGTTTGTATCGCGCGTATGTTGTTGGGGATGCCAACGCTCGTTCTGCCAATCACCAAATTGTGCGCGAGTGGTGTACAATGTATAAAGAGCGAGCTGGTTTTGAGAAGTACATGGAACATCTGCTGAAGGAGGCCCAAGACTTTCAATAGATGAAGAATAAGTTTCTGGAGGAGAAGGCCTCCTTTTGAGAAGGAAAGGAAATCTGAGGAGTGGGGGCGCGGTGGGTTAAAGAGCAAACTCAATGCTGCTGAGGAGCTTCTGGAGAAGGAGCGCGCAGAGTTCAAAAAGGCATGTGATAATGACAACAAGCGTATGTATGCTGCGCGGACCAAGATTACCAACCTCGAAGCCATATTAAAAGGGAAGGTTGAGGAAGCTCAAGCAGACAGAGAGCGTGTTGAGGTTCAACATGCTAGCTCCCTTTCCTCTTATAGTTCTTTACCTGTTAAAATGTTTCTAACTTTTTCTCACTTGTAGTTTGAATTGAGTGCACGAATCGTGAACAAGGATAAAGATTTAGCTGCGAAGGATGTGGAGATCACATAGTTGAAGCGCCGATTGTTCGAGGCTCATGAAAAAAGTGAATCATTAGAGATAGATCTTGAAGCCGAAAAGGTGAGGGTTGATACTGCCGAGGAGGCGAAGAAAGCGGCCGTAGAGGCGCGTGACATCAGTACCTCAGCCCTGAATGTGGCTGATGTGTGTAAAATGCAACATATAAATTACATCAAATGAGGCATAAAACTAACCCTTTTTTAGTACTAATGTTGAAAAAAGTGTGCTTTTGTCTTCTTTTTGTATTTTCAGGAACAAATGAGCTTAAACAAACAAAAGGAACAAATATGCAGCAAAAACTAACATAAATACAAAGAAAAGGAATAAACGTGGCATGCCCGACCCCTCGACAGCATCTCCCCAAGCAAAAAACAAGAAACAGAAGGCTGACCACGGCTCGTGCCCACTTGACACAAGGGCGTGGTCAGATGTCTGCAGAAATGGACAAAGCTGTGGAAGCTTCTATGCCCACCACGGGGGCGTGCCCAGCTCAGCACGGGGCGTGGTCAACGCTAAGATTTACAGAATCTTGCAAATCTTGATAGTACAGATACGCTTTTGCACACGGGGCCGTGCCCAGCGAACACGGGGCCGTGTGGAGCCTAATGCAGACAATTGCAATTAATGAAGGAAGAGAAAGGGATTGGCCACGGGGGCGTGTCCAGCGGACACGGGGCCGTGGCCGGGCTTCTGTTCAGGCTATAAATAGGGATGCTTGGTTTACTTTAAAGGCATCCCTTGGCAAACCACCTCTCTCCCAGTTTGCCACCACTCCACCACCACTACAACACCCACATCCAACCACCATCATCCATTATCCACCTTAGAGTGTGTGTAGTAGTCTCAGGATCCAAGATTGATACTAAGAGTTCTTGTCAATCAAAGGCCATGTTTGGCTAAGTGTCTTACATCACTTGGTGAAGACAAGCATTTAATGTCTACTTTTGATTTTTAATCTTTTCACACTTTTTATTTGGTTTTGTATTAATGACTTTAATAACTAGTTTCTTATGTTGAAGGTGAAACTTCCTTATCATTTGTCCGTGGTGTCTTGGCATTACTTTACTGTTTATATAAAGTAAAAGATTTTCACCATTGATATCTCTACAGTCTATATAGAGATATGTTGGCTACCTGGTTGGGGGTTAAGGGAATGGTTTGGTAAGGTTCTTGCTTTGTTCGGTGTATAGATCCTGCAAGGACCTGGGTCAAGCTTACTAGGACCTCCTTCAATACCCACTGGCGGGGGTGCGAATGGCTTGATCCCCTCATATGTAAACTACTATTAATACATTAAACCGGCTTCTTGGGATTGTATCCCTGCTGACTCAAACCACTTAGCCGAGGGTAACGTCACCTTCAAAAGAGGGGCCTACCACTTTACGCATTAATAACTTAATTAATTTTCTTCCAATATTCCAACCCTTTGGATTGTATCCTTGCTGACTCAAACCACTGGGTTGAGGGTAACGTCACCTTCAAAAGAGGGGCCTAATACTATAACTAAGATAATCTGTTAAAGAGTGAAAAGTGCGGAAATCATCAAAGGGTACATTAAAGGCGAGTCGGATCCAAGTGATTCATCTTGTCTATCTGTTTGTATTTTATTTTTATTTTCAGCATTTTTAGTTTTTAGTTCTTATGTTTAAAAATCTTTTCTCAAAAATTTTAGTTTGATTAGACGTTGAGGATAAACCGGTACTAAAAGCTCTTGTGTCCTTGGACGACCTCGGTATCTTACCAACGCTATACTACGCTCACGATGGGTGCACTTGCCCATTTGTGTGTTTAGTGTTAGTTATTTATCGTGTTTTATAAATTTAAAACTTGACTAATGTGTAAAATGGACTTAAAATATTAGTAAAAACATATTAAACCTTACACACACCAAGTTTTTGGTGCCGTTGCCGGGGACACAAGGATTTTAAGAAAGTTAGGAATCAACGACCTAATCATTTTTCTTAGTCTTCTGTTTTTTTAGGATTTTTCTAGATTTTTCAGCTTCTGCAGACTTCAGCACGGGGCCGTGCCTGCTGAACACCCCCGTGCCCAATCTTTGGTACTGGCAATCCTGTTTTAAGTCAGACAGTACCTGAACATGGGGCCGTGCCCACTGAACACGCCCCCGTGCCCAAGCTTCAGTTACTGAAAACAGAACCGTAAGATCCCGACGGTTGGTAATTTCTGACACAAACATGAGTGATATTGATTATTTTTACTTTCGTTTCTCTTATGGTGTGTGGTGTCAAATATGTGGTGGATCTCATGAATATTTAAAATGTTATTTTTTAAATTACACTCCCCACTATATAGACCCATCATTGTCATATAATGTTAAGCTGGGCGAAAGTAAAAACGATCCCTATCTCTCCCTCGAATGCTCTCAATCATCTCTTCTAGATGATATGATTCTTGAAGAATTATTTCAAATGGAAGAAGTAATTCCCCAATTGATAAAAGAACTTGAGATGGAAATAAGTTATCCATCTCAAGACGACAATCAAGGAGAATTATTGAGATCGCATTCGGAATATAACAACATCGTCAATCCCGAAAGCCCCTCTAACTCTAGTGAGGACATGAGCGATAGTCGTCCCTGTGTCGATTGTGCCGTGAAGGACTCTCCATCGGTCTCCGCCGATGCGTTCATAGACCTGAGCGATTCAACATATACCTTCTTTAACGAGAGCCCGGATAAGGGGAATAAAGGTTGGTTTCGCCCACCGTATTTAGTTTAGGTTTTACCCTTTCCGATAACCTCTTGCGTTTTTGTTTAAAGCTAGGGCAACTAAGGTACCTCAGGCACTTCGATTTTGTTCCGTCCAGTAAGGAACCACCTGATCTGGACAAATTCCTTAAAAATAAAAAGCAGACTCTCTAGCCATGGGTCGTGTCCAGGTCAACACGCCCCATGCTCACCTAAAAATTGACCACGGGGTCGTGTCCAGGTCAACACGCCCTGTGTTCAAGATACGAACAAAATATGTCAGAGTTTGTCTGACCACGGGGCCGTGGTCAGCGTGTTGTTGTTTTCTATAAATGCAGCAAGATTCCTGCACATTTGGACCCATTCCAAAGACAAAGATCTGGTGGGATCTTCACATATACCCTATAAGGTATATTCCAAAGAAGGTTCTCAACAACCATCTTGTCTTTACTACTTTTGTCTCTTGCCTTCTTCTTCACAAACTCCTCAAAACCTCCATTAAAGCTTGAAATCTCCATGTTTTCAAGCTTTATTGTGATGTTTGTTAGGTTTTTAATCAAGGAATCTTATCAAAAATAAGTTTTACAACATTGTTTTAAGTTATTTCTGCTCAGAAATGTTTCAAAAGTCAGAAAAATAATTTAAAACACAATGATTCCTTGTTTCAAAAATCTGCAGATTGGTGGCCACGGGGCCGTGGCCGGAGTTACTGTTTCATTAATTTGAAATTTTTTCGACTTGTTTTCTTAGAATGTCGAGCAAGAATAGCGGAATCTCTTCAGCTCACTCAAGGAACAGTCGCAGGGAAAGAAGGCCATCGATTGAAACAACCCTTGTGCGTCACGTAATGGCGCTAAGAGAAGCACTCGATGAGATGACATCCGTAGAAGAAGTCCTAATCGACCGTATCAACTATTTAACGATGGGGCTAGAGAATAGCTTCTAAGAACTCAACCTTTTGCACCAAAGGTTGAACATTCTTGCAATGCCTCCTATGGAACCAATCTTTCCTCAAGAAGATTGGAACTTGGCACAAGAAGTTGTTAATCCCACCGGATGGGACGATATTCCCCCGGAACCTCCTCTTGACGCCTTACAAGAGGTTCCGGTAGAAGTCGCACCTTCTCAACATGAGGAAGCCAACGAGCCCGCCTTCCTTCTCCCCCGGGAGATAGAAGAATGGCTTAACGATGTGTGAGGGGCCCCTTCTGGAGAAGGAGTTCTACAAGCCTTTTTTAACCGAAAGAATCATCTTTTCGGAAATTTTGCTCTTATAATAAAAATATCTAGGCTAGGACTTCTTTGTAGTTTAAGATTTCTTGCATTTTATGACCTACTTATCCAATTTTTAGTATGTACTTTTTAGGAATTATGTAATTCACTCTTCAATGAATGATGGTTTTTAAGTATTAAATGGTCTTTGGATGATGTTGTAATGGTTGAATACACTCGAAAATGTGGAGGTTTCCAAGGGAACTTTAAACCCACACCCTATGCACAAAACAGAGCCCCCGACAATTTTCCTCCATTACAGCAAGTTCAGCACGGGGCCGTGCTCAGCCAACACGCCCTCGTGCCTGAGGTTCTGCAGAAAATGCCCAGTTCAGGTAACTGGACACGGGGCCGTGTTCACTGAACACACCCCCGTGCCCAGCCTTCTATTTAATATGATACTGGCAATCTGACCACGGGGCCGTGCCCGGACTAACTGTAACACCCTTACTATTTTAAGAGAGTTCTAGTACCAATAACGACAATTAGTTGTGCATTTACATATACATATCACATATAAAAATACGGGTTTATTAAAAACTTTTACAGTTTAAAAGTTTTACAACAATGTAGTTGGGTTCGTCGTTTAAAAGTTACGACATAAGGCCGTGCGGAAGCTTTAATCTCGTGTGTTCGGTTCTTCGATTAGCTTAATCATCATCCGGCATCCCGTAATATACCGATGATCAAAACCAACATGAAAGTTATTTTTGGTAGTGTAAAATGAGTTTAACCAAGTTCATAGCATCAACCAACTAAAACAAATGTATATATATATACATATAATAAAGGGTAAGGATAGTGTAAAAAGGGCCTAAAGTGTGAGAAGTGTGAGAAGTGTATTATAACACTATATATATTACTATATAACACCATATAAACACCGTATAACAATATGTAACACCATATAATACCATATAACACTATGTAACACTATATAACATTATATAACAAATATAACACTATACATCTATCATAGACATGCTATCAGACAACCTATAGTGTTATATTTGTTATATAATGATATATAGTGTTACATAGTGTTATATGGTATTATATGGTGTTACATATTGTTATACGGTGTTTATATGATGTTATATAGTATTATATATAGTGTTATAATACACTTCTTACACTTCTCACACTTTGAGCACTTTTTACAGGATCCTCTACCTATAATATATATATATATATATATATATATATATATATATATATATATATATATATATTGGGTAAGGATAGTGTAAAAGGGCCTAAAGTGTGAGAAGTGTAAGAAGTGTATTATAACATTATATATAATACTATATAATACCATATAAACACCGTATAACAGTATGTAACACCATATAATACCATATAACACTATGTAACACTATATATCATTATATAACAAATATAACACTATACATCTATCATAGACATGCTATCAGACAACCTATAGTGTTATATTTGTTATATAATGATATATAGTATTACAAAGTGTTATATGGTATTATATGGTGTTATATATTGTTATACGGTGTTTATATGGTGTTATATGTAGTGTTATAATACACTTCTCACACTTCTCACACTTTGGGCACTTTTTACAGGATCCTCTACCTATATTTATATTGTATTTTTCTTTTCGGATTCATGCCTCTCGCGCCACGCGAGAGGCTTCTTCTCATCTTTCGCGTGCCGCGACATCCGTCGCGTGGCGCGCCGGATTTACCACACTCCCTCTCGTGGTGCGAGGGAGACCATTTTCCAGCAGGTCCATTCCTGGAACCTGCATATCTGCCAGCTATGGTTATTAATCGAAAATCAAACTTTAAAGTGCCATAACTTTCGTTCTAGTTATCCATTTTACACGATTCTTTTTCCTACGCGTCTGTAATTAAATTACGGACCCGTTTATCACCTTGGTTTACATAAAAATCTGATTTATCCATGTTGGCTCATAAATCCTTTAGGTGATTATTCGACCCGTTTGGCATTATTATTTCACTACATGCTCTAAAAAGAAAATAGTTAATTCCTATCATTTTACCCATCCCGGGCTTGTCAAACCTTAACGTTTTTGCTCCCACCCTAGAGTTTACGTAGGCGTTTACATTCACCGATTCATTTGTACCTATCTAAGCATTTATCCACAATTTACTTCTTAGTCTATTTTGACCCGGAAACGTTTTTGCCTATACTTTTTATATGTATCTAAGGGTTTCAAAATCAATAAACAAGTTTCTAAACAAACTCTAACGGTCGTTTACCCGGTTCGCCCGTTAAGGGCTTTTTGGTCAATTCTAGTCTCTTATTTTACGAAGAAAGACTCTCACCAATTATTGACCAAATTAGCACTTTTAACTACAACATAATTATACGTACCTGGCTCGGATCAATACATTGACCCGTTTTAATACCTTGTCTCGAAAATTTGCTAATTCATAGCAACGCTAATTCATAAGCCGCTTTATCCTGTAAGCATAAAACTTGACAAGTGCTTATTAGTCGATATTTGTCAAATGGTATCCACATTACCATTTGACCCGTTTTACTCTTTTTATTCATTAGGCTTACGTATAGTAACTGTTCAAAAACCCATTTTTATAATTAGCTTTTCATGGCTAATTTACCGTTCTATCTCTTTTACCATTAAACATGGTTTTTATCATTTATATTAGTTCGGACCCGTATTATTTCGCGTCGGGAACCATATCTTGAATATTATCCTTATTGTATTTGAAACTTATAGGATGAACATTTATTTTACTAAAGGGTGTAAGTTTCACTTACCTTGCATCCGGTTATGTCCTTTTCCGCGTACTCGATCCGTTTGACCCGCTTCTTTCCCAAGTCTTCATCTAGCTTGTCTAGAGTCAAACTATCATCATCACAATTTGTAAGACGGTTATATTAGTCATAATCGTTTACGACTATTCCATCCTACGGGTTTTTTGTCGAATTTATCATTCGACCATATCAAAATTATTATTCGATTTAATCATTGGACGGTTTGACTTTTAAAAGTCAACTGACTTATCAACATATTCAAATGCACATTTGGTTCATTGAACTCACTTAGGCATATTTCATCTGAACTCTTAATGAAATCAAATTTTGCACACAACCAAGTAGACCGCGATTTCATTCAGGCATTTCATATCACTGAAAAATGGGCTGTTTTTGGTGACTTGTTTAACCTGTTTACAAGTCTTAAAAAATTATGTTTTTTTTATGTGGCGTAACTCTCGGAGGGTTAGGCCTTGTGTTAAAATTTCAAGATCTAAATCTTTACCAAAATTCGTAAAAATTCATTTACTTAGCTGCAATCAGATTCGTCACTTCTGACTGCAGCTTACGTATAAATTTATTAAAAATTCTTTGTTTATCCGATTGACGAAATTCCAATTGGCGATTATTTTAATCGCTTAAAACTATCTACAGTAAAAACTTAAGATCATAACTAAATTCCTAAATTGAGTTATGACATTCGTAATGGGCTGCAAATTCTGCCAGAAAACGCAGTTTGAACCTTTGATACGGAAAAATTCATAAAACGCTCAATTTTTGTCGAAAAAAATGCGATTCCAGTGGGGTTTTAAAGATATTTCCTGGAATTAAATTTTAGACTCAAGAAACACATATTTTTGTCACGTTTTGTTCAGGTTACAGCCAATACAAGTCGGCTGTAAATTCTGATCAGGAGCTGTTTGAATTCAGCTTTCAGTTTAAGCATGTTCTTGACATCATAACACTAATTTTTAGTAATCAAAACCCTAAAAACATCTCATACATGAATTTAGTATCAACAAAAATCTGAATTTACTTGAGCTAGGCATGATTTCAATATATTCTTGTCTAGGGTTTACTCCTAAACACTATTTCACTTCAATATCATCCATACCACAATCATGCAACATCAATTTCGAATTTCTTATGTACATCAAGAATTCTCAACTTCATAAATATCAAAAATCCGACATACCTTACGATCCTCACGACTAGGTGATCGTTTCTATGTATTCATGCATCGATTTGGGGCTTGAATCAAGCTTCAATTTGTTGATTTTGCTGAAGTTAGGGCTTTTAACCCTTTCTTCTTCTCCTGGGCGATTTCACGCACGCACACACATATCCAGTGTGTGTTGTGTTTTATTTTTTTTTTATTTTTACTCAATATAAGTTCCCCACTTGACAACATTAGTCCCTCATGTTTTTATCTTGATAAATTGAAGCTACTACTCACCATTTATCATTTAACCACATACTACTAACTAGGTTAATTATTCCTAGTTAACCTAATAGGTTCGGGAAGTTATAACTTGTTATATTTTAAGTCCCGTTAACTCGGGCCTTTTATATACTTTGTTTTCTCAAAGTATCTGTCCTCTTTTTTAATTAATATTAGATTTGTTTACTTAAATCCTAATATTTAACGGGTAAATTTTCACCACTAACGGTATTTTACCCATCATTAACATTAACGTTTTTTGGGGTGTTACACTAACACGGGCCCGTGGCGAGACGCCCAGTAACATAAAATTTTGTTTTTCAACACCTTTTTACACATTCAATCAACTTAAAAACTTATTTTTGGGACACATTGAGGACAATGTGTAATTTAAGTGTGGGGGGGGGGATGCTAAATCATTAATTTCGCAAGTCCTAATAACAAGCCTTACACAAAACTCTATTGGAACCGCTAATCACCCCAAAAATTTTCATTTTTTTTACTTGTCTTGGTTTAATTTGGAAATAACAAGTTCTAAAAGGTTATATTTTTACAAATTTACAACCGATAGCATCGTGACAAAAAGAACCAACATAAGAAAATTATGAAACGACATGACAAATTTAGTTAAAATTTGATTATATATACTTGATCACATTATAAACCCATTCCCACAATAAGTGAGTTTTGAGCCTTTATTGAGCATACAAACATACATCTTTAAACTAAATGCTCATTTTTCGTTTCTTGTGTGAATAGCCGCTTGGTTCTTACGACTCTAGAACTTGCCACGACGATACATTCCCGGTCCTTACCAACTTAAACTCAAGTAAGTAAATGATAGAGGCATTAGGAATAACCCATTTTCCTTTCAACATCATTATTTTTCATTTTCTTTTTCACCTACCAAAATCCCCCTAGTTAACCCCTTTGAGCCGAAACCTTTTCATTTCTAAACCCACAAAACAAACTCCCTTTACCCACCAAAACCTTTTTCTTTTAAACCCTTTATTTTAGTAAAAAGCTCATTTTCTCGTGACGTTTCTCTATAAAAAAATGAAAGTCTAGCAATAAACAAACAAGTTCCTCAAAGTAACTTTGAACTTGTTTGAAAATGCTTAGTTTGAATAAAAGTCACAAAAACAAAAAGTTTTACGACGACCAACGTTTTTTACGCTTTTAGCCCTTTTTACTAACCACTAACCCAAAACCACCTACCTTTAGCCCAAGCCTAACCCTTCCCCAAGTCCTCTTGATATTTACAAAGGTTTATAGTTAAAAAGGAGGAGGATTGATTGCTTGGCAAGCATATGGTAGAAGTAAGTTCCATGCCGGTCTCGAGTGTTTCACAAAAATACATCTTCGGTCGAGTGTTGAGTGATCTCCCGTGAAGTATGTGAACTTGTATATAAATGGAATTTTAAAAAGGCATGTTATGCCCAAATAAATAATTTCTTTTATGAAACGTTCTAAATAAATCATAATGAATAGGATTGTAAATAATAAAAAAAGAAAACCCAATAAAGATCTTGGATTCCCGACACTCAAGACAAGCCCAAAACTTCTTTTCTACCCATTCCATTTGGGTGTGTTTGCCACATAATAAAGAGTTTTGCTTGAGGACAAGCAAAGATTCAAGTGTGGGGGTATTTGATGTGTGTAAAATGCAACATATCAATTACATTAAATGAGGCATAAAACTAACCCTTTTTTAGTACTAATGTTGGAAAAAGTGTGCTTTTGTCTTCCTTTTGTATTTTCAGGACCAAATGAGCTTAAACGGACAAAAGAATTAAATATGCAGCAAAAACTAACATAAATACAAAGAAAAGGAATAAACGTGGCATGCCCGACCACTCGACAACATCTCCCCAAGAAAAAAACAAGAAACAGAAGGCTGACCACAGCCTGTGCCCACTGGACACGGGGGCGTGGTCAGATGTCTGCAGAAATGGATAAAGCTGTGGAAGCTTCTACACCCACCACGGGGGCATACCCAGCTCAGCAAGGGGCGCGGTCAACGCTAAGATTTGCAGAATCTTGCAAATCTTGATAGTACAAATATGCTTATGCACACGGGGCCGTGCCCAGCGAATACGGGGCCATGTGGAGCCTAATGCAGACAGTTGCAATCAATGAAGGAAGAGAAACGGATTTGGCAATGGGGGCGTGTCCAGCGGACACGGGGCCGTGGCCGGGCTTCTGTTCAGGCTATAAATAGGGGTGCTTGGTTCACTTCAAAGGCATCCCTTGGCAAACCACCTCTCACCCACTTTGCCACCACTACAACACCCACATCCACCACCATCATCCATCATCCACCTTAGAGTGTGTAGTAGTCTCGGGATCCAAGACTGATAGTAAGAGTTCTAGTCAATCAAAGGCCATGTTTGGCTAAGTCTCTTACATCACTTGGTGAAGACAAGCATTTAATGTATTACTTTTGATTTTTAATCTTTTTGCACTTTTTATTTGGTTTAGTATAATGACTTTAATAACTAGTTTCTTATGTTGAAGGTGAAACTTCCTTATCATTTGTCCGTGGTGTCTTGGCATTACTTTACTGTCTATATAAAGTAAAAGATTTTCACCATTCATAACTCTACGGTCTATATAGAGATATGTTGGCTACCTGGTCGGGGGTTAAGGGAATGGTTTGGTAAGGTTCTTGCCTTATTCAGTGTATAGATCCTGCAAGGACCTGCGTCAAGCTTACTAGGACCTCCTTCAATACCCACTGGTATTGGATGGCGGGGGTGCGAATGGCTTGATCCCCTCATATGCAAACTACTATTAATACATTAAACTGGCTACTTGGGATTGTATCCCTGCTGACTCAAACCACTTAGCCAAGGGTAATTTCACCTTCAAAAGAGGGGCTTACCACTTTACGCATTAATAACTTAATTAATTATCTTCTAATATTCCAACCCTTTGGGATTGTATCCTTGCTGACTCAAACCACTGGGTTGAGGGTAACGTCACCTTCGAAAGAGGGGCTTACTACTATAACTAAGATAATCTCCTAAAAAGTGCCAAAATGCGAAAATCATCAAAGGATACATTAAAGGCGAGTCAGATCCAAGTGATTCATGTTGTCTATCTGTTTTTATTTTATTTTTATTTTACGCATTTTTAGTTTTTAGTTCTTATGTTTAAAAATCTTTTCTCAAAAATTTTAGTTTGATTAGACGTTGAGGATAAACCGGTACTAAAAGCTCTTGTGTCCTTGGACGACCTCGGTATCTTACCAACGCTATACTACGCTCATGATGGGTGCACTTGCCCATGTGTGTGTTTTGTGTTAGTAGAATATCGTGTTTTATAAATTTAAAACTTGACTAATGTGTAAAATGGGCTTAAAATATTAATAAAAACATATTACACCTTACACACCAGTGGCTCAGAACAATTATGCTGAGGCTCAATCGATCGTGGATACTCTTGTCTCTGAATCCGAATGGATGCGCAACATAGGAGTAGCTGCCGTGAGTTTCGCCTCTTTAATTCCTTAGATATTTATTGGTTCAACTTGTTTTCCTAATTTCTTTTCTTTTTGCATAGATTTCCAATTCTTTACTAAACGCCACTTAGCTAGATCAAGTGGTTGCAACGCTGATGGATGTCGCGCGTGCCGTCGGGCACCGCGGTGGGTATGTGGAATGTGCTTAAAACGTTGAAGAAGCGCTTGGGAAGCAGTTTGGGACTCACCACTGCTCTGTGACTGACCAGGCTGACGAAATGCTTTCGCGAGCTGAGGAGGTTTATGACCATCTCTCCTTGCCTGTTATGGAGTTGGTCACAGAAGCTTTAAAGCATGACGATTATGTGGCGCGACTGAAGTCCATCCTCGTGCCTTCCGGAGACTGTGGAGTTATTAGATGAGGAGGATGAGGAAGCCGGTGATGGCGATGGTGGTAATGAATAGGTGATAGGTTGTTTTGGCTTGAACGCCTTGTAACTTTTTGTGTTTCCAAACATGTAAACGTTGTACGGTAGCGCTTTTTTTTGAATTGAATTTAAGTTTGTCTTTAACTTTTCAAGTTACAATTATTGCATTGTTGCTAGAAACTTTGGTTAAGTTAGCGCGAAAAAATGTAAGTGTGGCTCGTTATGGAGTATTGTTGCCCGGTCTCGCGCTATGCTCGCGGAGGACCTTGGAGGCTTAACTTAAGAGCTCGTAATTTGCTGATGTGTTTTCGTGCTAATCAAAAGTTTAACATGCATTTGTAACATAGAAGACATAGGATGATAATCATAAAACGTAGCCAACGTTTGCATTAAGTAACTGAAAAAAGGTGCATGGCCAACATACATAATTGAAAAAGGCGCTTGGCCAACATAGATAAAGAGTGGTTACATATAGCACTTGCGCAATTGTTACGCGTTCCATGTGCACGGGATGTTATGGCCATCTAAAGTGCGCAGTTTGTACGCCCCTTTTCCTAGCACCTCATGAACCAAGTATGGGCCTTCCCATTTTGGTGCGAGTTTTCCAGGGCGCTCGGCATTAGAGGCTTCGTTGTCCCTGAACACATATTCCCCTGGAGTATACGTACAGATGCGCACCGTCGCATTGTAGTATGCTCTAACTGAGTCTTGTACTTGGCCTCTTTGATTCGCGCGATCTCGCGCCTCTCTTCGAGTAGGTCCAAGTCTAAACGGCGCTCTGCCTCGTTATCAATCCTGTTAACTGCTGATAAGTGCAGCGAGGGGAGGTCTATTTCTGCTTGGGATAACCGCCTCTGAGCCGTAAACAAGGCTAAAGGGGGTTTCGCCATTGCTTGTTTTTGGCATGGTTCGATGAGCCCACAAAATGCTAGGAAGTTCATCGACCCAGCCTCTTTTTTTGGTGCCCAGGCGGGCCTTTATCTCTTCAACAATGCTTTTGTTGACACTTTCTACTTGATCGTTGCCTTGAGGGTACGCAACCGAAGAGAAAGTGTGCTCAATGTTCAGTTCCTTCATCCATGTCTGAAGATATTCGGATGCAAAATTGTTGCCATTGTCGGTCACTATTTTGAGTGGGAGGCCAAATCTGCAAATGATGTGCTCCCAGATGAATTTGTACTATCATTGCTGAGGTTGAAGCGAGGGCCTTTGCCTCCACCCACTTAGTGAAGTAGTCAACAATGACAATTATGAATTTTACAGCGCCTGGGCTTCAGGGAATGGTCCCACCATGTCAATCCCTCACTGTTGGAAGGGCCAAGCTGTTGATACAGGAATCAGATCATTCTTTGGGCGCAGGGTCTTCGGCGCATGCCTTTGACAGGCATCATATTTGCGCAACTCTTTTAAAGCGTCGACGTGCATCCCTGGCCTGTAATAGCCTGTATTCATTATCTTTTCCACGACCATGCGCGTGCCCGCATGAATTCCGAAGATGCCTTCATGTATTTCCCTGATCAGATAGCTTGCATCTTGGGGGTCCACGCATCGCAATAATGGGCCTAAAAAGGATCTTCTGTAAAGAATGCCCCCATTCATTTCATAAAACAGCGCCTTGTTCTGGATTTTTCTCGCCTTTGTCTTGTTTTCTGGGAGAATTCCTTCTTGCAGATACTGGATGATAGGGGTCATTCACGAAGGTGGCCCTACCTCAATAACATTCACCTGGCGCAGCAGGACTGACGGGTTTTTCAAGACTTTAATTCTTACATCTTTGGCGAGGTGCTGAAATGCTGTTGAAGAAAGCTTGCTTAGCGCGTCCGCGGGCTTGTTCTCTGATCGGTTGATGTGAACAACCTTGTACGATTTGAATTTTTGGAGCAGCTCTCTAGCTTATTCAAGTATAAAGCCATTACTTCTCCCTTTGCATCATACAAACCATTGATTTGACTCGCGATCAGCAGAGAGTCAACATGCGCTTGTAAGTTCTGTGCTCCTATCTTGATGGCCAGGCATAAGCCTTCCAAGAACGCTTCATATTCTGCTTCATTGTTGGTATTTTTGAAATCTAACTTGATAGCATAGGTGTACTCATGCTTTTCTGGACTGACGAGGCGCAAACCAAGCACCTGCGGCGTCTTCATTTGAAGCTCCATCAGTGAATAACAGCCACAATTCATCCGATGTGTCTTTAATGGGAGTAATCTACTGCTTCACATTCTTTGATCTTGTCTTCTGGAACTTTAGTAATGAAGTCTGCTAACACTTGGCCTTTGATAGCTGGGCGCGGCCTGTACAAGATGTTGTGGCCCCCCAGCTCAATTGCCCATTTCGCCAAACGGCCTGATGTCTCCGGTTTTTGCAAGATGGTGCCAATATGGAAGTTAGTGGAGTACAGTGATTATATGCCTAGTGAAATACCTGCGCAACCTTCCAGAGTGTGTAGTAGCGCGAGCACTACCTTTTCCATGGTTTGTATAACGTGTTTCCGGATCGGTGAGCAACCCTACTAACATAGTAAATTGGAGTTTGAACTCCATCTCTCTCCACTAGCAATACCGAACCAATTGCCTTGTTTGAAGAGGACAAGTACAAAATGAGTGGTTCCTTCTCGAATGGTGCAGTTAAAGTAGGGAGCTTGATCAAACATTCTTTCATCTTCTGGAAGGCTGCTTCCGCTTCTGGTGTCCATTTAAATTCTTGTTTTTTACGCAGTTGCGCAACGTACTGATGAAAGGATAAGACTTTGCTGCGTGATTTGACAAAAAACGGATTGAGTGCGGCTAAGCGGCCGGCTAATCTTTGCATTTCTTTGATTGTGCGCGATAATGGCAATCCGCTCAATGGCTTGAATCTTTTCAGGGTTGACTTTAAAACCGGCCATTTGTAACCACAAACCCAGAAACTTGCCTTTTCTCCATTCCAAAAGAACATACACTGGGGTTAAGCTTCATGTTCACGCTTCTTAGAGAATTGAACGTCTTCTCAATGTCTTTCAACATCTAGTCCTCTTCAGGACTCTTGATCAACAAGACATCAATGTACACTTCGATATGCTTCCCAATGTCATCAACTAAATGTCTTGGTCCATTAATCGTTGTAAGTCGTGCCAGCATTTTTGAGCCCGAAGGGCATTTTTTGGGTAGCAAAAGATCCGATGTCATGCGGGAAAGCTGTTTTGGTCTTCATTTCCAGCTTTCACGGAACTTGGTGATATCCTTATAGCAATCTAAAAAGAATTTCCACTGAACGACACGAGAGAATCTATTCTTCTTATCGATCTTCAGGCAATGAATAGCAATCTTTGGGACGACGCCTTATTAAGATCTGTGTAGTCAACACACATGCGCATCCTCCCGTAGACTTCTCAACCATTACAGGGTTTGCAAACCCCACTTTGTTTAGCGCACCTCTCTCAGTATTCCTGCCTTTAGTAGTTCACAAACTTGTTTATTCAATAGCCTTTGTTTCGATCCTAGGCTGCGCTTCTCTGGACCTTAAGGCTCGACAGATGATAAAGTTTCTGCAGGATCGTATCGGACCCGAACGAGTCGATCAGAAGATTTTACTCAATACGAAAGGCGGAAACAGAACGTATTGAGGTCAATTCAGCAAGAATATTGCTTTTAACCTGTCGATTTGATTGATATAATGACGTTTTACAGCGTGACGGACACTCGCAGCACTTCGTTGCAAAACCGGAAAAATCTATTTGTGATTCGCTTGAACTGGCATATATATAGCCATTGAGATTCCGCTTGAACATGACAAGTTCAATTTCAAGCGGAATTAACCATCATAAACTCAAGCGGAATCAGCAAGGATAATCTCAAGCGGAATTAGAAATATTTGATTCGCTTGAACATGACCTGGTGTCATTTCAAGCGGAAATCACCACTAATTTCCACTTTCTCATTTTCCGTGCCCTGATCTAACTAGTTCTATACAAGACTCGATACAAGACGAAGTCGACAGACGCATGCACCAACAAACTCCCCCTCGAGTGTTGACGAGTCTTCAGTGTCGAGTCTTCGCATCTTCAATCTTTATCAGTCTTCGGGCTTTCTCTTCGAAGTATCTTACACTGAAAAGCATCCTTCAAATCTCTCTCTTTTCTTCAATCAGCACTATCAGACTCCCTTTGAAGAAATCTCTCCTCCTCGAATGTTGAATCTTTAAATTCATCAGCATCAGCAATCTCAGGATCACAACCTGACTCTTTGATATTCAGACTCCCCCTCTCAGCTGGGATTGTAGTCTGGCTTTCATGGATTCAAGATCGTTGCCTGGCTTATACTCTGCTCAGATCGAAATCCTGGCTTTCTTTAATCACAAGCTTCTCAGGATCGATTCACCCAGCTCTTACTCAAACCTGCACATTCTCTACACAAACATAAGCTTTTTATGATAAAGATTTGACATTCTTAGACACTACTTGCATATCTCTGACAAACCACTTGCAGAAATACAATTTTTATTTCAAATAACTTTTCTCATTTCAATTCAAAACACTCTCATTTCACCCAAACCATTTGTTCATCATGTTTATGTAACACCTCAAAAATTTACGTCCAATAATGCATCGACACGTGTCATAGACTTTGCATATGCAAAAATACACTTTAGAGGGACTAAAGTTGACAAACGGTGAAAACTATGGAACGTAAGGGTCCAAAGTGTCAACAATGGATAAATAGACTCTATGATAACCCTACATAATGTTTATAACCTTAAACGGATGGATCATGGATCATACGAAGCGGAAATTGCACGAAAGTGAGGAATTACAAACTATAGGGGCTAAAAGTGTCAACATGTTGAATTAATACCTCTGAGTGATCTTTTGGCAGACCCGAAGCTTTGTAATGCTAAATATACTCACTAGAATATGTGGTAAAAAATTTCATGAAGTTTCGTTATCGTATGAGAAAGTTATGGCCAAAACCGTACTTGAGGGGTTAAAAGCGTCAACGTCGAATTTCATGGCTTTTCGGGTGAGCGCAAAGTTAACCAAGGACATTACCATGTTAGTAAATGTCCCAAGGTTCTTAAAAACCAATTTTGAGGGTTTACGAGTCAAAATAATTAGCCGAAACATCGCGTGCAAGGACAGGGACCAAAACTGCCACATTTAATAAAAGTTTGGCAGCTGCAGACCTCAGGCGGCCGCCTGGGCTGCCTTACGCGGGCCGCGACCCGTGCCCAGATGCAGAAACTCGCGATCAGCTGCTGTTGAGTCCGAATTTTGAGTGCTTGACAGCTTGTATCACCTCTAAAACTCACCAATGGGTGGACATGCAATATGGGACACTTGTGAGCCTCTCATAACCTCTGAAACTCCTTAAAATCTGATCAAAGGCATCACATTTTGAGTTCTTGTGTTAGTAACAAGAACACTCACAACTATCAAAACTTCACAAGGCATTCCAGGAGCTTTCTGGTCGTCAAGGCAGCCTCATAGTGCTATCTAAGCTTCATTAGGACCTTTGTAAGCATTCATATCATTCTATAATTCGTTCTAGCTTTGATTATTAGCCAAAAGTCAATCCATTGTTCATATAGTTTGACTTTTAGATTAAACGAAATTGGCTCTGTCATTTCTCAAATTGAAACCACTTATAAGTTGGTATTTATGTGGGAAACAAACCCTCAAAAGGGTATTCTCTGATTCCCACTCTAAGCATGCTATTTGTCGAGTCAAAGTTGTTCTTAAAAAGTCAACAGAAATCGTTTTTTGCGAAATATAGCGTAAATGGTAATGTAGATGACATGCAATCAGTTTGATCATCAAAAATAACTTATAATGAATATAAGAATGTGTTTTATCATAATCAACTCGACAATCTTTAGTATAAACTCGGATCGGAACCGAAAGTCTTATAAAAACGACTTTTTCGTTGACTCTCGATTCGGATCCATGCATGCATGTTTGAGATCTGTATTAGAGTATATTTTTGACCATTTTTATTTAAGTGTAACTCTCTGGAATTTTTACTACTTGAGTCTATGCTTAACCGATTCATATGCATGTTTCCGATTTATGCTTAAAGTTGACTAATTTGCCCTTTTTGATATAAAACGTGATTTTTGGAAAAGTGAAAGAGTAGAAATCTTTATTTCTGATTTATAGACTTGCACCGAAAATTTGAGATCAGTTGGTGGTCCAGATTTTGAGTTATGGCCGATATCGTAAAACTAAAGCTTTATGTTACATAATCGGCGCATTTAGCGTATAACCTATTTAAGGCCACTTTCTGATATAAAACTTTTTACCCACTGATGTTATATAATATTTTGGGATTTTTGATGATTTTTATTTAATTTTTGGCTGATCGTATCATAGGTCGCTAAGTTGATTCGGTTAATGCCGGTTTTGACCGTTTAAGCCATAAAATGAGTTTTATAAATCCTTTTGACCCCAAACCTTTTTCTACTGATTTTATTTGTTAAATAAATTATTTTTGAGCATTCTGGAAATATAAAAATCTCAGCTTTTCTTTTAAAAAAAACGGAAAATCGCACTTTTAAGCGTTTTTAACGCATAGTATGCGTTACACCCAAATTAAACATATAAGGTTCATACCTACTGATGTATTTAGTTATTTTTATAAAATAACAGTAAGTATAAGTTCTTGAACTCAGATTTCCAGTTTTGGCATGTTTAGCCCTTGTGAAATTACCAAAATACCCCTACGGTGCATAGTTTGATTTTAAATGATAAGTTTTGTATATGGGTCATACCCTACTGTTATAATATGTCAAACTAAGTATATTTACTGTATAAATCAGACCCGTAACTCAGATTTCCAATTTAACTCTTTTATAATCTTTTAAATGACCAAAATGCCCTTATAAGGCATAAATTGAGTTTAAATTCATTCGGGGCAATATAGAACATAACTTGCTGATATTATATCATATTTAAAGCATATTATCTCAGGGAACTTGCATATGACTCATTTGGCTACCCGTAACGCTCTTTAGCGCTCGGTTCGGTTTACGTAACTAGTTTGCGTAAGTTGACCGAAACGGGTCAAACGTTATCATTTTTATCTCAAAATCCAGAATGTATTTAGTATACCCATATTATACAAGTATTCAAACTTGTCGGGTCTAAATCACATTCTATCCGGTCTTTCGCTTAATCGTGCGCTTGTACCGTATCGTCCTTAAAACTAACCGGTCTAAGCTTAGGCTTAAATAAAGACCCGTTAGGAATCTAATAGGTTATTATAAACCTTTGTTCCAGAATAGGAGGCCCGGTAAAAGCTACCTACACTTACCAATTGTGATTCATACTTACTCAGGTAAATACATTTTGACTTATTTTCCCTATACGGGCTTGGGGTACGGTATATATAGAATACCGCTTGATCGAGCATACAAATCTTGCACCCTTGGGTATGCAATTGGAATAATTTGATCGGCTCGTTTAAACAGTCTTGTTTTACTTTAAGCCTTTGGGGGGTTAATGACCGTGTCCCGGATATCCTTGGCATTATCTTACGAGATGGCCACGACCAGAGCACGGGGTGTAGGCGTACACCCGTCGTGTATAACTCTTTAATGTGGTGTGTCTATTAATCTTTAACCCGACAAGATCCCGGGCTACCAAACGTACGAGTAGCATGTAATTCGTTCACAAGTTTATATTGCATAATTATCCCAAGTTATAAAAATATTTATGCCATGTGCATTTAAATCAATTTTCAATCATTTTCAAAATGAGTCAGTTAATTTGTATTTACCAGTGTAAACTGACGTATTTTCCCAAAAGGTTAAGTGCAGGTACTAAACGAAATAGGCTGGCTGTCTCCTAGAGCGTCCACAATAGTCTCGCAAGCTCGGACGACAATAAAACTGTTGAACAATTTTCTTATTTTATTTGATCCGCCTGTGGATCTGTTTCAACTACTCGTGATATTTATTATTACATTGTATTTAAAGTTGAAATGAATCTATTCTGCTTCCGCTGTGCATTATTATATTGTGTTGTTTGTCTATGACGATGCCAACTACGTCACCATACCCCACACCGGGCCCACCGGTGACACGTGGAGATCGGGGTGTGACAGGTTGGTATCAGAGCCAACGCTGAGTGAATTAAACACTAGTCTTTTGTGTTTAATCTCAGTTACACAATTGCACATTCCTCGATTTTCGAGTCTAGACAAAGAACTTAGGAAATGTTCAAATTTCTTTTTATTTTCTAACTTTGTCTTATATATATTTGTTGTGCCACTTGTTTGATTTTTTGACAGGTTCAAGATGCCGCCACGTGTACGAGGAAGGGGACGAGGAGCGTTCGCCACCTTCTCATAACCATGAAGCTGGACCGTCGCATAGGCGAACCCCATCAGGATCCCATAACGCGGATGCCCGTAACCTTTGGAGATCGTTCGCTGAACCCGCCAGGCACTCACTGAGTACCTCACCTTCCCTACCACACTCTTTTGGGCCTCATTCTGAAAATGAGCCCCACAACTCCCACCAATCCTACATTCCTCTTCACCAGTCGCCTTATGACTACCCAGCACCCGTATATCAGGGCCTGTACAACCCTGATGCCTACTTGGAAGAACCAGTGGGTCATAACCCACTCGGACCTGAAGACCACTTTTCGGGTGGCAATGAGATGGAGGTCGATGAGGATACCGATCCTTCCATGCCACCGTCCGGTACACCGAACCACCCCATTGAGATATCTGATGGGTCACCGTTTTGGGATCACCTTACAATGGTCCCGACAGTTTCGAGGAGAGATTCAAGCAGCACGACTGGGTTTTTACCCCTAGCTACCATAACTCTCCCATGCACCAGTCCTACCACAGCTCTCCTGTGCACTCACAGCATCACTCCCAGCAGCAGCTTCAGCAGCAGCAGCACAGCAGGATCCTTCTGAGGGATTCTGGCGCGACGTGGTCACTCCGCCGCCGCCACCACCTCCGGTTTTGCCTCCTCCGCCTCAGAGGCAAAGGAGGAACGCCCGTATGTCTACGCGAGGAGGGATACGCATTGGCACCCCTCGACATTCAGGTAGCAGCCGCTACTCGCCGCTTCACGAGGAGTCAGAGATGGGAGAATCTCAGCATCCCGTCTCAGAGGTGACTTCTGCGCCTATTGCGCCACTGCCACCGCAAAACTTTGGAGAGCCAATCCCTGCGTATGCTAGCGCAGCACAGTTCAACCCTTTCGAGCCGACTTTTCCCCCAGGATATGACTATACAGGGGATCCCTACTGGATAGCTTCAGGCTACAATCCTCTCAATCAGGAGAGTGCTTTTGGAGGTCCCTGGGCTACGGGACAATCAACTTTTGGATACCCACCGCATGGATACCAGCAGCCGCAGCCTTCTCAACACCGCAGTATCAGCCACCGCCGCGCCGCCAATGATGTCGCCACCGCAAGTACAAGAAATCCTTCAGGGGATAAACGACGTGCGGCATGAATTGCGACATGAAATGCGGGAGGATCGCCGACATAACCGCGGAATGTTTAAGAAGATGGTTGACTTGATCAAGGGTAAGGGTAAGAAGGATTATTGAATCCTTTGTTTGTTAGCTCATTTACTCATGTCCCTGCGTGGACATTTATTCCTGTATTCTACCCCTGCGTGGGTATAGCTCTTTCCTGTTCAACCCCTGCATGGGTTTGTTTTGATTGTTGTTTTGTTTGTTTGTTGTTTATTTGGTTTAGCCCCTGCGTGGGCATGTTATTTGAGATAAAAGTCCCGTTTAGGGCAAAGTTGTACTAGTTTACTTTATTTAAAATGGTTAATTTAAGCTTTTCATTTTATCTATATGCATGGACATAATATACAAATAAATGAAAAATATCAACTATTATTTGATTTACCATTTTAATAAGAATCTTAAGAAGGTAAAACCTAGCTTGAATGTCTTATTAAAAGGCCTGGCCAATATGGTAAAACCTGGTTAAAAAGATTCAAATCTCTGTTAACATCTCTGAACATGTTAACATTCTTGGCTAAGCGTGATCTGTAAAATCACACAAGCCATCCTTTTAATAAATTATCTACAGATTGTATCTGTATACATGTCTGATTATGACATGATGCCTACGGGTTATGACTATGTCATATAAAACAAAAAGGCAGTTGTGGTTTATAACTCCCTGCCAAGCAAAGGATTATTTGTTTAATTATACAATTCTAATCCTATAAAATTCTAAATTTAAAATTTAGAAGTTGTCCGAAGTGACTAGGCCTATGGTGCCAATATATATATTTTTCTATGATATAGTTGCTAATAAAAGTACTGAATGAAATTAAATAAATTAACTATTATGGTTATTAATACCATGGTTAATAAATCGTCAAGAACGATAATACTGTTAGGTTTCTAAATAGACCTTGTCCTTACTTTATTGTAGCTCTTAAAGCTACATGGCAAAATCGGAAGAAACAAACAGTCGTTCAGGGGAACACCCAGATGACACAAAGATTCACGTAACTGGTGCGGAACTGCAAGCACTAGTTGAAAATGCTGTTGCCAAAGCTATTGATAGACAATTCAGAGAATCGAGCGGGACTCGGAGTAGGACCCGAACTGTATCGCATGTCAAGCCCAAGACTCATTCGAAGGCTCATAGTAAGCCGCCTTCTAAGAAAAATGAGCTGAAGAAGGATGATGAGGATAATCACTCCTCCAACCACAACAGTATACCGAAACAAGAAATCAAGCAGAAGCATGATACGCACAGTAAGTCCTGTACGTACAAATATTTCGTTTCATGCAAACCCAGAGATTTTACTGGGGAGAAAGGAGCAGTTGACTGCATGACGTGGTTAGATGAGATGGATACGGTTGTTGATATCAGCGGGTGTGCTGATCGAGACGTAGTAAAGTACGTGTCCCAGTCATTTAAAGGAGATGCTCTAGCATGGTGGAAATCGCTCCTACAAGCTGCCGGTAAGGCCACACTGTACGATATGTCATGGGAACAGTTTGTAGCCCTGATCAAAGAAAATTTCTGCCCTCAACACGAAGTCGAAAGGATCGAATCAGATTTCGTATCCCTGGTAATGAAGAACCTCGACTGTCAGGCATATCTCACCACATTCAACACCTTATCTCGATTAGTGCCATATTTGGTGACCCCAGAGCCACGAAGGATTGCCCGTTTTATTGGGGGTTTGGCACCAGAGATCAAGGCGAGCGTTAAGGCATCGAGGCCTACGACATTCAGATCAGTAGCTGATCTATCTCTCTCACTCACTCAGGATGTAGTCAGATTGAGAGCTCTTAAGAACTCTGAGGAGAACAAGAGGAAACGTGAGGATGACACCTCACGAAGATCGGAGAAAAGACACCGAGGGAACAACGACCACAGGAAAGGGTCGGGATTCAAGAAGGGAGATCATCAGTCGGGTGAGAAACCCAGATGCAAGATTTGTAGGAAGCATCATTTTGGGAAATGCAGACAGGAGTCTAGATCTCAATCTCAGCAGAATTATGTGGGATTTGTAAGTCCCCGGATTCATAAGGCATTAGATTGTAAAAACTTAAGGATGCAACTTGTTATGGTTGCAATGAGAAAGGGCACATCCGGCCGAATTGCCAAGAATGCTAAGAAAGCCGATGAAGGAAAGAAGACCAATGCAAGAGTCTTCAAAATGGACGCTAAGGAAGCAGTTCAGGACGACAACGTCATTACAGGTACTTTTCTTGTAATTGATGTTTTGCTAGAGTTCTATTTGATTCAGGAGCAGATAGGTCATTTGTAGATGATAAGTTCTGTAAGTTGTTAAACCTACCTGTTAAAACCTTAAGAGCAAAGTATGAGTGGAATTAGCCGATGGAACCATAGAAACCGCCTCGACTATCCTAGATGGGTGTGTTATATCCATTAGGAATCATTCTTTCCCGTTAACCTTGCTTCCTTTAAGCTAGCTGGATTCGATATGGATAGGCATGGATTGGTTATCGCGTAACCAAGCCCAGATTGTGTGCAACAGAAGCAAGTGGTAGTTAAGACTCCGTCTGGTGAGTCACTCACTATCCAAGGAGATACCCAGCATGGATTGCCTGAGCAAGTGTCCATACTCAAGGCATCCAGATGTCTACAGAAGGGATGTGTCATTTATATGGCACAAGTTACTATTGATGAGCCAAAGCCGAAGATTGAAAGATATCCCTGTCATCTCTGAATATCCTGAAGTACTCCCTGAAAGAACTACCCGGTTTGCCACCAGACAGGCAAGTGGAGTTTTGAATAGACATCCATTCCAGGTGCAGCGCCTGTAGCAAGAGCACCATATAGATTGGCACCAACGGAGATGAAGGAGTTGAGGACGCAGTTGGATGACCTGTTAGCTAAAGGTTTAATTAGACCTAGCTCGTCTCTTGGGGGAGCGCCAATCTTGTTCGTTAAAAAGAAGGATGGATCGATGCGTCTGTGCATCGATTACCGTGAGCTTAATAAAGTCACTATCAAGAATAAATATCCGTTACCCAGGATCGACGATCTGTTCTATCAGTTGCAAGGAGAAAGCTATTCTCAAAGATCGATTTAAGGTCAGGTTATCACCAGTTGAAGGTCAAGGATGAAGATGTGCACAAGACAGCGTTTAGGACTCGATATGGACATTATGAGTTCCTAGTGATGTCGTTTGGGCTCACTAACGCACCAAGCCGCATTCATGGATCTCATGAATCGCGTCTGCAAGCCTTATTTAGATAAATTTGTTATCGTCTTTATTGACGACATCCTTATCTACTCGAAGAACCCAAGCTGACCATGAGAAAACACCTTCGATGTATTCTCAAACCTTCTGCATCAGGGAGAAACTTTATGCCAAATTTTCGAAGTGTGAATTTTGGCTTCGGAGAAGTCCAGTTTCTTGGACATGTGGTAAGCGAGCGTGGTATCCAAGTAGATCCCGCTAAGGTAGAAGCAGTTATGAATTGGCAGGAGCCAAAGACTCCTACCGAGATTCGCAGTTTCCTAGGACTAGCAGGATACTATAGGCGATTCATCGAGAACTTTCAAGGATTGCTGCGCCCCTAACTTCGTTGACTCGAAAGAAGATTAAGTTCGATTGGGGCCCTAAGCAACAGGAATCCTTCGACGTTTTGAAGAAGAAGTTGAGCAATGCACCAGTGTTGACATTGCCTGATGGTATAGAAGAATTCGTAGTGTATTGGGATGCATCTCACACTGGTATGGGTGTGTACTCATGCAGAGAGCCAAAGTCATTGCCTACGCTTCTCGACAATTAAAAGTGCACGAGAAGAACTACACCACCCACGACTTGGAATTGGGTGCCGTTGTATTTGCATTGAAGTTATGGAGACATTACTTGTATGGAACCAAGTGTATAATTTATTCGGATCACAAGAGTCTTCAACACTTGTTCAATCAGAAGGAATTGAACATGCGACAAAGGCGATGGATGGAAACTAAATGATTACGACTGTGAGATAAGATACCATCCAGGCAAGGCCAATGTAGTTGCCCGACGCCTTAAGCAGGAAAGAAAGGGTGAAACCGATCAGAATCAATGCCAAGCGCATTGAAATAAGGAATAGTTTGAACGAAAGGGTGTTAGCTGCACAGAAGGAAGCTGTGTTGGAAGCTAACTATCCTGAAGAGAAGTTAGGAGTAACTGAGGAGCAGTTATCCTACGACAAAGATGGAATGCTAAGACTGAACGGACGAATATGGGTTCCAGTTTATGGAGGACTTCGGATGTTATCCTCCAGGAAGCCCACAGCTCCAAATATTCCGTTCATCCTGGAGCTGATAAGATGTACCAGGATCTAAAAGCAAACTACTGGTGGATTGGTTTGAAAAAGTCCGTAGCTGAGCATGTAGCTAAATGTCTGACTTGTGCGCAAGTCAAAGCTGAGCACCAGAAGCCGTCAGGTTTGCTTCAACAACCTGAAATTCCCAAGTGGAAATGGGAAATGGTGACAATGGATTTCATCACCAGTTGCCAAAGACGAAAAAGGGAAATGATACCATATGGGTCATAGTAGATAGACTGACTAAGTCAGCTCATTTTCTACCCATCAAGGAGACGTATAGCTCCGATATGTTAGCTCAGTTATACGTTGATAAGATTGTAGCGCTACATGGTATACCTGTATCTATTATCTCGGATAGAGATACTAGATATACGTCGCATTTTTGGAAGAGTTTCCAGCAATCACTGGGCACTCGCTTGAATTTTAGTACGGCTTATCATCCTCAGACTGAATGGTCCAGCAGTGAGCGTACTATTCAAACTTTGGAAGACATGCTGCGTGCATGTGCAATCGATTTGGGTGGTAGTTGGGATAAGAACCTACCATTAATTGAATTCTCCTACCAACAATAGCTACCATTCCAGCATAAAAGTTGCGCCTTTTGAGGCCCTATACGGTAGAAAGTGTAGATCGCCCATCTGTTGGGCAGAAGTTGGAGATGTCCAACTATCAGGACCAGAAATTGTTTTTGAGACGACGGACAAGATCGTTCAGATTCACGATCGTTTGAAAGCTGCCAGGGATAGGCAGAAAAGTTATGCGGATCCGAAGCGCAAAGATTTTCACTTCGATGTAGGTGATAAAGTGTTGCTTAAAGTATCGCCCTGGAAGGGAGTAATGCGATTTGGTAAGAAAGGCAAGCTAAGCCCGAGATACATAGGACCTTTCGAGATCATCGAACGTGTCGGAGCAGTTGCTTATAAGTTAAACTTGCCTGAAGAACTTAGCGCTATTCATAATGTGTTCCACATCTGTAATTTGAAGAAGTGTTTCGCTGATGAATCACTGGTTATACCGCATACAGATATACACATAGATGAGAGTTTAAAGTTCGTGGAAAAACCATTGTCAATCGAGGATCGACAGGTGAAGAAGCTTCGAAGGAAGTATATACTATTGTAAAGGTCAATGGGATGCCCGTAGAGGTCCCGAATATACGTGGGAAGTGGAATCCACGATGAAAGAGAAATACCCTCATTTGTTTCAGTAAATCTCGAGGTCGAGATTTCTTTTAAGAGGGTGAGGATGTAACACCTCAAAAATTTACGTCCAATAATGCATCGACAGTGTCATAGACTTTGCATATGCAAAAATACACTTTAGAGGGACTAAAGTTGACAAACGGTGAAAACTATGGAACGTAAGGGTCCAAAGTGTCAACAATGGATAAATATACTCTATGATAACCCTACATAATGTTTATAACCTTAAACGGATGGATCATGGATCATACGAAGCGGAAATTGCACGAAAGTGAGGAATTACAAACTATAGGGGCTAAAAGTGTCAACATGTTGAATTAATACCTCTGAGTGATCTTTTGGTAGACCCGAAGCTTTGTAATGCTAAAATATACTCACTAGAATATGTGGTAAAAATTTCATGAAGTTTCGTTATCGTATGAGAAAGTTATGGCCAAAACCGTACTTGAGGGGTTAAAAGCGTCAACGTCGAATTTCATGGCTTTTCGGGTGAGCGCAAAGTTAACCAAGGACATTACCATGTTAGTAAATGTTCCAAGGTTCTTAAAAACCAAGTTTGAGGGTTTACGAGTCAAAATAATTAGCCGAAACATCGCGTGCAAGGACAGGGACCAAAACTGCCACATTTAATAAAAGTTTGGCAGCTGCAGACCTCAGGCGGCCCGCCTGGGCTGCCTTACGCGGGCCGCGGACCCGTGCCCAGATGCAGAAACTCGCGATCAGCTGCTGTTGAGTCCGAATTTTGAGTGCTTGACAGCTTGTATCACCTCTAATACTCACCAATGGGTGGACATGCATATGGGACACTTGTGAGCCTCTCATAACTCTGAAACTCCTTAAAATCTGATCAAAGGCATCACATTTTGAGTTCTTGTGTTAGTAACAAGAACACTCACAACTATCAAAACTTCACAAGGCATTCCAGGAGCTTTCTGGTCGTCAAGGCAGCCTCATAGTGCTATCTAAGCTTCATTAGGACCTTTGTAAGCATTCATATCATTCTATAATTCGTTCTAGCTTTGATTATTAGCCAAAAGTCAATCCATTGTTCATATAGTTTGACTTTTAGATTAAACGAAATTGGCTCTGTCATTTCTGATTGGATCTAGAAAGCACTTCCAGCAGGGTTGACGGCTGTGTGGCCCTTCATTCAGCTGGAAGTAGGAAATCACAAATTGAAACCACTTATAAGTTGGTATTTATGTGGGAAACAAACCCTCAAAAGGGTATTCTCTGATTCCCACTCTAAGCATGCTATTTGTCGAGTCAAAGTTGTTCTTAAAAAGTCAACAGAAATCGTTTTTGCGAAATATAGCATAAATGGTAATGTAGATGACATGCAATCAGTTTGATCATCAAAATAACTTATAATGAATATAAGAATGTGTTTTATCATAATCAACTCGACAATCTTTAGTATAAACTCGGATCGGAACCGAAAGTCTTATAAAAATGACTTTTTCGTTGACTCTCGATTCGGATCCATGCATGCATGTTTGAGATCTGTATTAGAGTATATTTTGACCATTTTTATTTAAGTGTAACTCTCTGGAATTTTTACTACTTGAGTCTATGCTTAACCGATTCATATGCATGTTTCCGATTTATGCTTAAAGTTGACTAATTTGCCCTTTTTGATATAAAACGTGATTTTTGGAAAAGTGAAAGAGTAGAAATCTTTATTTCTGATTTATAGACTTGCACCGAAAATTTGAGATCAGTTGGTGGTCCAGATTTTGAGTTATGGCCGATATCGTAAAACTAAAGCTTTATGTTACATAATCGGCGCATTTAGCGTATAACCTATTTAAGGCCACTTCTGATATAAAACTTTTTACCCACTGATGTTATATAATATTTTGGGATTTTTGATGATTTTTATTTAATTTTTGGCTGATCGTATCATAGGTCGCTAAGTTGATTCGGTTAATGCCGGTTTTGACCGTTTAAGCCATAAAATGAGTTTTATAAATCCTTTTGACCCCAAACCTTTTTCTACTGATTTTATTTGTTAAATAAATTATTTTGAGCATTCTGGAAATATAAAAATCTCAGCTTTCTTTTAAAAACCCGGAAACGGCTTTAAATCGCACTTTTAAGCGTTTTTAACGCATAGTATGCGTTACACCCAAATTAAACATATAAGGTTCATACCTACTGATGTATTTAGTATATTTTTATAAAATAACAGTAAGTATAAGTTCTTGAACTCAGATTTCCAGTTTTGGCATGTTTAGCCCTTGTGAAATTACCAAAATACCCCTACGGTGCATAGTTTGATTTTAAATGATAAGTTTTGTATATGGGTCATACCCTACTGTTATAATATGTCAAACTAAGTATATTTACTGTATAAATCAGACCCGTAACTCAGATTTCCAATTTAACTCTTTTATAATCTTTTAAATGACCAAAATGCCCTTATAAGGCATAAATTGAGTTTAAATTCATTCGGGGCAATATAGAACATAACTTGCTGATATTATATCATATTTAAAGCATATTATCTCAGGGAACTTGCATATGACTCATTTGGCTACCCGTAACGCTCTTTAGCGCTCGGTTCGGTTTACGTAACTAGTTTGCGTAAGTTGACCGAAACGGGTCAAACGTTATCATTTTATCTCAAAATCCAGAATGTATTTAGTATACCCATATTATACAAGTATTCAAACTTGTCGGGTCTAAATCACATTCTATCCGGTCTTTCGCTTAATCGTGCGCTTGTACCGTATCGTCCTTAAAACTAACCGGTCTAAGCTTAGGCTTAAATAAAGACCCGTTAGGAATCTAATAGGTTATTATAAACCTTTGTTCCAAAATAGGAGGCCCGGTAAAAGCTACCTACACTTACCAATTGTGATTCATACTTACTCAGGTAAATACATTTTGACTTATTTTCCCTATACGGGCTTGGGGTACGGTATATAGAATACCGCTTGATCGAGCGTACAAATCTTGCACCCTTGGGTATGCAATTGGAATAATTTGATCGGCTCGTTTAAACAGTCTTGTTTTACTTTAAGCCTTTGGGGGGTTAATGACCGTGTCCCGGATATCCTTGGCATTATCTTACGAGATGGCCACGACCAGAGCACGGGGTGTAGGCGTACACCCATCGTGTATAACTCTTTAATGTGGTGTGTCTATTAATCTTTAACCCGGACAAGATCCCGGGCTACCAAACGTACGAGTAGCATGTAATTCGTTCACAAGTTTATATTGCATAATTATCCCAAGTTATAAAAATATTTATGCCATGTGCATTTAAAACAATTTTCAATCATTTTCAAAATGAGTCAGTTAATTTGTATTTACCGGTGTAAACTGACGTATTTTCCCAAAAGGTTAAGTGCAGGTACTAAACGAAATAGGCTGGCTGTCTCCTAGAGCGTCCACAATAGTCTCGCAAGCTCGGACGACAATAAAACTGTTGAACAATTTTCTTATTTTATTTGATCCGCCTGTGGATCCGTTTCAACTACTCGTGATATTTATTATTACATTGTATTTAAAGTTGAAATGAATCTATTCTGCTTCCGCTGTGCATTATTATATTGTGTTGTTTGTCTATGACGATGCCAACTACGTCACCATACCCCACACCGGGCCCACCGGTGACACGTGGAGATCGGGGTGTGACAGTTTAGCACTTGGGATTTTGAACATCAGCTCTTCAACACCAGTTGTCGAAAATCTTTTTGAATTTATCAAAATTTATGCTAAAACACACATAAAATCTTTTTGGATTTTTGAATAATGTGAAATGCAGTAAAGAAATATTTACATACAATATGTTTGTGAGTTTGTGTAAGAAGATCATATCAGTTTCTGAGACAAATCACCAACATCGTTAAGCTTGATTTCATTTTAAGTTCTAAACAATTCACCTAGATTGTCAGTATACTGATCCATTTAAATTTTCACACAAAGTTCAACTGTTTCGAGCTACGAGTTTAATGTCTTAAGAACTTAAACTTATTCGCGTGTCCCATCACTTGAATATACTCCCGTGTCCAGTTCCCAATATTCAGTCTTACAAGTGAGTATACCTAGATGATATCTGTAAAGGGGTTAGATGCAAAACCGTGAGAGCTCAGGTCAGAACTTCCGTTCAGCAGAGAGATGACGGCTCGACTTTTGGTGTGTCCCCTTTAGAGGATCTTTTCTTCAACAGCAATGATTATCAATTTTATTGTTTCATCATTTTTGCTGAGGGTAGGCTATATTTCAAGCAAGCTTAAAGTATTCTCCGGGGACTAGGCCATTGCTTCCGCAAAATCAGAAGTCCCGGGATAATACCCCAGATATCACTGAGTATAAAGACCTAATATCTCAGAAAGAGGGACCTTTCAAACAAGATTTCGGGGGTTACCCATATATCCAAGAAATGTTACCCACGATATAAGCAAGTTTGAAATTTAAGTTTATATCTCGTCACAATCTACTAAATGTGCAAAAACCTATTGGCGCATCCGCAGTGAGATTGTTTATCACATTTTTTACTTTACATTTCTTTAGCGTGTTGTGATAGTCCACTGATGTACTATCATTTCCTCTTTTTTTACACAAAAACTCATTTTTTAATTTTATCATGTTTTTGGCTTTTTCAATTTTCTAATGTTTTTGGATTTTCTAAAATTCTTACTCCCCCTAAAATTTAGAAACATTTAAAAAATTTGAAAACAAACTGTACAAACAAAGTTGACAACTATTGTGAATTGCTTCAATCCTTCATTCACTCGGCATAAACAATCAGAACTCCCCCTCTCAACAAACTATTTTCCCATTAAGATTTCAAAACACTTAAGTTTGTTTTAATCAAAATGGTTTTTCCGGAAAATAAGTTTAGTTGATTTTACCATTTGTAGGTTCGGGGTAAACTCATCACATTGTTCATCTTTAACCACTTGTAGGAAATCAAGTACAAGTTAATGTCCCTGATTTACCACTTTCAAGTATGCACAATCCAACCTCTGTACCACTTGTAAGAAGAAATCACTTAACGTGAATTTCTCAAGAAAGATGCCGATTCCTGCTCCTCGCTTACCGACCTGGGAGCTCCGGCAAGTCAGGTTTTTCTATTCAAAGAATATATCCACCCAAGCCTGACCAGCCTTGGGTGTTACCGAGCTACCAACACTCGTTTTCTTGCCTCCCATCTTTTTCTCATAGAACTCTTTAACCCCTTTGACTTTTCGGTCAATCATTTTTCCAAAAATATGTTTTACTTTGGGGTTAAAGGCCTTTTTAACATCAAAAACCTTTTTGTCAGAATAGAATTGGTTTGATATTTCAACTTTACCAATTTTCTTCTTGAAATTTTCAGCCCGAAGTGTTGGAAAATTCTCATCATCCACAGTCGGAACTGATTCTTCACCATTTTCCTCAACCTGTGGCTCCTCTGATTTTGTGGAATCAGATTCATCGCCAAAAGATAGCTCCTCTGATTTTGACCTATCAGAATCATCGCTAGAACTATCAACAGACTTCTTAACAACCCATTTCTGGTTGTCAGATTTAGCTCTTTTCTTGTAAAACCTGTTTGAACATTCACCAATTTCAAATTTTGAATTTTTGAATAGTTTGGTTCTATCAATTGGTGGTTCAAACTCAATTAATTTTTCTTTCAGTTTAGAAACTCCCTGTTTGGTTTGAATTACCTGTGAACAGTTCATGGCAATAGGACCACTTTTTCCACATTTGAAACAGGTTCGAGTTTTCTTCTTCTGATCAACAGTCTGCATCTCATCTTGCTTCTTTGCAAGGAAATCTCTGTTAGACTGCTTTCTGAACAACTTTTCTTTCTCTTCTTCAGAAGATGTACCTGAAACAAATGTCATCTTTGATTTAAAATCTCGAACATATTTTTCATTTTTCTGTTTTTTCTGTTGGAGTAAAACCTAAACCTTTCTTTTTGAAATTACCGTTATGGTTTGGTTTCTTTCGATAACCAGAACCAGAACCGTAACCTTTTTTCTTGTTTTCTCTTTGTTGAATTCTTGAGGTGTATTTTTTAGGTTTATCAGTAAGATTTAAATCTTTTATTTTAGAAATATTGGTTTCTGTTAATTTGAAAACCCTTTTTATCATCTCAGTTCCTCATCAGAATATAATTTGTCCGAATCATTCAAAGTATATGCCACTTTAAATGTTTCATCATTCAAATTAGATTTTGATAACAGGAATTCTTTATCATAAACTCTTTTGCCCTGTTTTTCATTTTGACCCGGAGTGCTGGACTCAGACTTTGACTCCGACATAGACTCCAACTTTGACTCCTCAGTTTCATCGTTATCTAACACATGATCCACCACTATCTTCATCAATTGAGATTGTCGATCAGTGTCAGACGATGTAAACATGACATCAATACTTTCTGGCCAATTGACCGAGGACTCCGACTCCCACTGTAAGTTTGTAGCCTTTTGCACTCTTTCAGAATTTGGATTTCTGGGCAAATATCCATTTTCCAGCGGGGGTGGACACTTGTTATAGCTGACACCTTGTTTCTTACCAGAATTCTTCTTGTCAATCTTTTTCTTTGTGTCATTCTTCTTTTCAGTCTTCTTCTCATGAGTCTTTTCTTCAGAAACCTTCTGTTCTTTAGTTACTTCTTCATCCTCAAATGCCTTCATGCCTTCAACAGTTGGATAAATCCTGTCAAGAACATAAGAAGTACATGAGTAACTTTTCAACAAACGATTAACTCTTTCAGTTTCAATTCTTTGAGCCTCAAGTTTTTGCTCTAAAGCAGCACACTTTTCGATGTAGTTGTTCACAACTTTCTGTTTGATCATGAATGCTCCTTGAAGTGTCTTTATTGTTGTTGCATGTTCTTCACTTGTGTCATTGTACATGTTCATTGCTTTGTTCAACACATCGTAAGACTCCTTCAATCTGTTCATGTTGTGAATCAACGAACTGTTTTGTTTCTTCATTGCTTCACAATTTTCACAAATTACTGGACTCTTCTTCGCAACGGCTTCTTCATCAATTTTGAAAGCTGGAACTTCTTTTACTTTTCTTCTCACCACTGGAACAACCTCATCGTCACTGCTGACTGGTGTTTTTATCTTTTTCTTTTTCTTCTTAGCTTTCTCATCTTCACTGTCACTTCTGCCATCATCTTTAAGTGTTGTGCCATTCTTTTTGCATAATACTCAGTACCATCATCATCACTATCTTCTTTAATACGAGCAACAAATGCTTTGTGACTTGAAGTTTTGTTAGGATCATAATCATCCCAACTAAAACCTTCCCAGTTAAAGCCTTTAGGTAACTTTTCATCATCTTGATCTATCAAACATGCTTTACCATCAGCTGGTATATATTTGTCCCAGTTGAATTCTGTTGATGGCTTCTTTTCATCTTGATTCACCATACAAGCTCTCTTTGACGATTCTTCTATGACTTTTCTCCCATGTGCAACTTGCGGTTCTTGTTGATGTGATTGTTGAGCAACTTGATGGTATATTGCCTTCCGATAGTAATCATTATTCTTGAATGGATTTTGAGCTCCACTTGCTTCGCGATTAGTGCACTCCCTCTTGAAGTGTCCTTTTTCCCTGCAATGAAAACAAGTGACTTTAGATTTATCAAAACCTAAAGTAGAAACATTAGCCTCACGGAGATCATCTCTTCCTGTGATCTGCTTAAATTTCTCAGCTCGTCTCAACACACTAGCCAAACACCATTTTATATCCATTAACTCCATTTCCTCAGCATCAATCTGGTCGTAATCCTCTTTTGTAAGCATTGGATTTCCGATCCGACCTGCAACAAAACTTCCATATGATTCCAACACAGTTCCCAACAAAGACATATGGCTCTTTGCAATTTCTTCTGTATAATCTTGATCATCCTCAAGATTCGAAACAATGTTGCACTGAAGCTTCTTTCCATTTTTCTTTGTTGAAATGTTTGGATCAAAAGACGGATATGATGAGAAACTGGTATTGCTATTTGATCCTTTAGATGAACTTCCAGATGAATTCTTTGCATTAAAAGCAGTTTCTATCTTTGGTGACAAATTGGTAGATTTGTCATTCAGCCCAGCTTTGTAATATAGCCCAATGTCTTGTTCTCCGTCAAAATCTTTCATTCTTGAGATCTTTCTCTGTTCTATTTCCTGAGCCTCAATCTTTTCAATAAACTTGCTAAGGGCCAGATTGCTAAAACCTTTCTTGTTCCTTAGTATCATGAGGTATGTGCCCCAAGTCTCGTGTGGCAGCGCATCAGCTAGCTTCTCTATCAGCTCTTCATTGTCTTAGTTAATGCTCACTCTCCTCATGTTTACCAACAGATTGCAGTATCTATTAATTATCTGCTTTGTGCTCTCATTCTTCAAACCACGAAAGAGATCAAACTCTTTCTTCAAAAGTGATTTCTTGTTCTTAACCATCTCTTGACATCCAACAAACTTTGATTTTAGAGCTTTCCAAATCGAATAAGCACTTCCATTATGTTGCAATAGAATCATGATGTCTTCTTTCACAACTTGTTGTAATAGACTTAGCATCATTTTTTCATCCTTATATTTCTTTTTATCATCAATGCTCATATCTTTGATTGCAATTTCCTCTTCATCATCATTTGTCGGTCTAACGTGCTTTGTCTCAACACATTCCCAAGCATCTAAATAGTTTGCTTGTACCCAGTTCTCAAAACGTCCTTCCCAACCCTTATACTCCTCAATGTTCATGAGCTTAGGCGGTTTTTGCATAGTCCCCGTTTCATTTTCCAACATCGTGTTCTGTGCAAGAGTGATCGGGGTAACCGGAGTAGCGAATGCATTATAAAATTCCTCGTCCATGTTTTAGTTTTTCAAAGTTTTCAAAACTTTACTGATCAAGCGAAATCAACTTTAAACTGAATACACTTTCGAGCGGAATAGCAACTTGAAGCGGAATCTCTGATTCAAGCGAAATCACCAAGACTTTTCAAGCGAAATAATGATTTCAGGCGGAATCAACTCAAAATCTCAAGCGGAATACCCAATTGAAGCGGAATAGCACTTTTCAAGCGGAATAAGGATGAAATTTCAAGCGGAATACCGGTTTCAAGCGAAATCAGCAAGACTTTCAAGCGGAATCAACAAACTAATTTCGCTTGAAATGCTACTGATGTCATCATTCTCTCGTTGATTTTCAAGCGGAATACCAAAATTTGTCAGTTTTAGATCGATTTTAGGCCTGAAACTTTCAAGGCTTTGTTAAAACATGATTACGCGTATTATGTGTGAAAAAGAGCCAATTTTAACCGTGAAAAGTTTTTCAATTTGAAAAAGAAGGTGTAGAAAACAGAAAATGCAGCTGAATTGGTATGAAGTCTTCCTCCTGAGCTCTGATACCACTTGCAGGATCGTATTCGGACCCGAACGAGTCGATCAGAAGAGTTTTACTCAATACGAAAGGCGGAAACAGACGTATTGAGGTCAATTCAGCAAGAATATTACTTTTAAACTGTCGATTTGATTGATATAATGACGTTTTACAGCGTGGCGACACTTCGACAGCACTTCGTTGCAAAACCGGAAAATCTATATGTGATTTCGCTTGAACTGGCATATATATATAGCCATTGAGATTCCGCTTGAACATGACAAGTTCATTTCAAGCGGAATTAACATCATAAACTCAAGTGGAATCAGTAAGATAATCTCAAGCGGAATTAGAAACTATTTGATTTCGCTTAAACATGACCTGGTGTCATTTCAAGCGGAATCACCACTAATTTCCACTTTCTCATTTTTTGTGCCCTGATCTAACTAGTTCTATACAAGACTCGATACAAGACGAAGTCGACAGACGCATGCACCAACATATTCAAGCAATGTTCAGTGATGTCGCGCGGGACGCCCGTCATGTCAGACGGGGTCCAGGCGAAGATATCCATGTTTCTGACCAGTGATTGCTTGAGGTGCATCCTGATACTTGGTGAAATTGCATGGCCGATTGTCACCGTTTATTCGGGGTACTTGCGATTCAAGACCCATTTCTCAGGTTCAGTTGGTGAGACCTTACTTGCTTTGACCGGGCGCACATCTTCTGTTGCCATCACTTCTTTCTTCGAATAGATAATTGCCACCCCCGTTTCTGTTGGGAAGCCAACGGCTGAATGGGGCGTGGAGGTTACCATATTCATCTCTCCATGGGTTTCTCTTCCAATCAGAACGTCGTGTCTTGACTTGACTGGCATCACCATAAAGTTGACGTTCGTTGTTCTTGAATGCTTCCCGTCAGACAGCGTGACGGGGAAGCTGATCTGGCCCAATGGGAAGACTGTTTCATTGCAAAATCCAAATAGAGGATAGTCAACTGGCTCAAGGCGCGCTTTGTCTTCAGGGTCGAACTGATTGAAGCATTGTTCGTAGATTATGTCGGCAGTACTTCCTGGATCAATAAAAACATACTCAGTTTCATAGTGGCCTATAATGCCAGTAATGACGACGGGGCGCGTGGCGCGTGGTCTCCCGCGCACTACTGGAAAAATCACTTGTTGCTCCTGTCATGCTGGTTCAAATGGGCGCTTGCCCTTGCTTCTTGCGCTTCGTCTTGGTCCATCGACCATGTGGGTTTCTAGGCGCCTGACTTTCTTTTGGCCTCCGTCATCGTTCCTCTGGATTTGGCGCGTTTCCTTGCGCACGTTTTTTACAAGATGGCTCAACTTCCCGCTTTTCAAGGCCTTCTCTAACTCTTGCCTTAGACTAATACAGTTATCGGTTAAATGGCCTGTATCTTTGTGAAAATCACAATAAAGATTAGGGTCTTGCCCTTTCTTGTTAGTCATCGGCTTAGGCGCCTTAAAATCGTGGTTCTCCGTCATGAGCACCTCCTTTGGTGTCTTAATGAGCGGAGTCCAATGTTTCTCTCGGTTTTCATTCTTGACGACCTTGCGATAGCCGATGTGATCAATTGTGTCTCGCGCGTCTTCTTTGAAGCGATGCCTCTCATCATAACCGCTGGACTGGCCTGCCTTCCAGCCAGGGTTTCTGTTTTTGTTGCGCCTGCCATTATCGCGCGAGTTTACTCTCGAAAAGCGATCTTCAGTATAAGAGTTCTTGCCTCCTGCCAATGATTCTTCAGTCTGCGTAACAATCTTTGCTGCTGCCATGAGTTTGTCCCATTCTTTGGGCATACCGTCTTTTCCTTTGATAGTCATGATTAGACTATCACAACGGATGGCCTTTTTGAAGTGGGCGCGCATTAGATCTTCGCTTACACCTCCTATCTCTAAACACTCCTTGTTGAGACGAGTGATGAAATCTTCTAACCCCTTATTCTCTCTGCGCCAGATGTTTGTCACTTCAGACGTATCGCGCTGATAACGTCTCTGCTGGCTGAAATGGGTTACAAATTGATCTCTGAAGTCGACCCATGACTTGATTCTTCAAGATGGGAGGCTGTCGAACCACGCGCGAGTAGCACCTGTGAGAGTTTGGACGAACAGATGGCACCACATTGGCATGGTCCATTGTCCTAGAACACCAACACTTGTAAATACTCGGACATGATCATCAGGGTCAGTGAGACCGTTGAACTTTCCCACTGTTTGAGGTAGCTTTGCTTTTTTCTAGCGGGGCTAGAGCGATGCTTCAGATAAACTTCGAGTGTTCAGCAGCTTCTGCTGGTCTGTAAACAAGACTAAAATCATGCTCTGCTTCTTCGTTGTAGACTACGCGCGGCATTGGTCTGTAAGACCGATGATTTCTTTGCAAGCGGTTGAAAACTGAAGAACCTTCGTCGTCTTGCCAAATAGGATTATCTGCATCTGTGTCGTCCCACTCATTGTTTATGTTGCGTGGCCCTAGCCGCCTATGCAATGGACGCCTGTGTTGCACGTTGGACGGATGATCATAGTAACTGCCTGTTTCCCCGTATGTATAGCATGTGTCATGCACGCTTAGTCTTCTTGAGGAGGAGGTCTGCTGAACTGCCCTTGAACGTTTTGCTGAAAGGGTGCCTGGCGTGCCCCCTGTGTTGGCCCAGGGGGTGTCACCAAAGATGGTTCCGCTTGCAAAATTGCTTGTTGTGCATTTAACGACCGGTAAGCAGCATTGATGGTAGCAATCTGTTTAGCATACCAGGAGGCTAAGGTTTCGCCTTCTGGTAGGCCTAGTAACGCCGAGATGTTTGGGGCCGGAGCTGAGTTTGACGATCCAGCAATGTTGCTCGCTTGGGTACCCGTTTGAGTGATGCAAGTGATACTCCCGCAGGGTCCCCCAGTATTTGTTGCTTCACCCTCGGCTAACTCGTCAGTAGGATGGAGTTGGACGTGCGAGTTGTCCTCCCCCGCTCCTACTTGAGAGTGTGTACCAAAGCCGAAATCGGGTATTCCCTGACCAGCCATGATCGAGATAAATGACCAAGGATTTTTGAAAAAGAAGATGAAGTGACTGTAAAAATCGGTGGGCGCCAATGAAGAAACACGGAACTAGTTTTAGGTTTATTAGTTGGGTTTATGTTTCAACCATAAGGGTTAATATTCTTAATTCTTCCTGAGCTGAGCTTGATCCTTCCTGCAAAACAATCAACACCCCGTTAAGCCCGTTAAGAGGGGAATATGGGGGTTTCCCTCTTAACCACTCTCCGGTATGAGAATAAGTATTTGTTTTGAGGAAATAAGTGTGTGTTAAGAGTGAGAGAATAGAGAACAGAATGGTTTAACCTGTGTATGAAGGTCCCTATTTATATCCGGGGTGGTGTGGAAGGAGATGGGCTGATGGGCCTTGGGCCTGAAGACGACAACAAGGAATATCCGCTTTATCCCTCTGGCGATGACCGTTAGTGCCTTCTAGAAGATCTTGGGTGCTGGCGCACCTTGATTGGAGCCACGTGTCCGGGTTGTCGTCCTTGTTGTACTTCTGACATCAGCAGGTGAGTGGAGATCATGGGACAGTTGTCGCCGCCCCCTGATTGGTGCCACGTAGGCGTCCTTGTGTACTTTTTGTCTCCTGCACGATTGTTAATCATGGAGCACGATAGGATACAGCCTGTTGGACGCTGATTGGCTCGTTCTTCTGCCACTCGTACCTTTGATGCTTCCTGAAATGGCCCTGCGTCGCTACCCTCGTCCGGCCTTTGGTGTGTGTTCAAGCAGCCGGCGCACGGCTTAGGAGTTGAGGGCTCTTTATTCAGGATGCTAAGTGTGAAAACTGATGTTACATCTTGCTTGGAGCTCGCGCGCGACTTAGGCTTTGCTTAAGTAGCCCGCGCGGGTCTGCAGATTAATCAGATTAATGTATAAGGAGTATGGTTCAGTGCGCGACCTGATTGGTTTGCGCGGATTTTTGGGACCATACCCCTTCATAAACTAACAAACTTGTTTTTTATTTGCAAACCAATATATATATATATATATATATATATATATTAAATGAAATGACTCTTAATACATGTCGGGGATTAACCAAACCGCCTTCCCTTGTAATGAAAGATCAAATCGTTTGTAAAAAGAAAAAAAAACTAAAACTAACCAGTGATGTAAATTTTAGAAAACCAATTAAAACATTAATTACAGGTTTGATTATATTTTGAAAATAATCTAACCCACCCCTACTCACTCATGTAAGTAGCCCCTCTAACTAAACTCGTTCATCAGCTTGTGCATTTCTCTTAAGGCCGGTTTGTAGGGTTTTATTACATAAAATATTTTGGGAAAATCCGGATAATGCCCATTTAGACCATGTTTACAACAAGATGCTTCTCTGATTTTTCAATGACCCAAAATGTAACCATGATACACCAACATGTAACCATGATAAGACCGTGAATGATCTGTTTTTCTTTAGAGCCTACATTAAGAAAATTGTAAGCCTCCATAAGATCTTTGAAAGAAAAAACATACAACAGAGGTGTATTCCACCAAGCATTAAGGGACATCCAGATTCTGTTCTAAAAAATACAAGCCGTGAACAAATGTTCATACGACTCATATTCCTCTTCACAGAAAGGCATCAAGCCGAAGGAATGTGAATGTTCCTTTTCCGTAAGTTTACACGTGTAGCTAGCCTATCCATGTTCGCCCTCCAAGCCATGATATTACACTTAAGCTGAACCCACCTACACCACTTGTTAGTTAAAAGCCCCATGTCCCCCTTATCCTTTACCCTTAATTATTTAAGCGAACTAATAGAGAAAGCTCCAGAATCATCTCCCAACCAAGTCCATGAATCTTTCGATTCTGAGAGCGACGTCCTCGCAACAAGATCCTGGCAATCCTTCCATTCGAGCCGTTCCTTGGACGATTCTGGGTTTCTAGACCACAGCCAACCCTCGCTATCCCCCAACCGATCCGACACTTTACAAAATTTATCGATGTTCAATTTCAAAAATCCTTGGCCATTTACCTTTAAGAGCCACATTACACTCCCATATATTAATCCAGAACCGGATATCCCTCCCATTCCTTATATAACCTTTGATGAGCTCATGAAAACTTTTACCATTTATCGTCAGATTGTTTTCTATTTTATTGATATTGTTCCAACATCCCGGAATATGAACAACTTCTCACTTTAAATGGCACACATCTATCACTCTCCTCCATAGACTTTGATCCCCCACCTTAAATCTCTGAATCCATTTAGATAAAAGCGCTTCATTGACATCTTTATGTTTGTTTAAACCCAGACCCCCTAATTCATTTGAAAAAGCCACCCTATCCCATGCCACCCAATGAGTTTTGTTAATATTACTCGAACCTCCCCCCAACACAAGAATTTTCTTATTTTAGATTCCAAGGCGTCTATAACCCCCTTAGGCGCCTTATACAAGGAAAAAGAGTACATAGGAAGACTTTCCAAAACCGATTTGATTAAGGTAAGTCTTCCCCCTATCAACATGTTTTTTTCTTTCCACGAAGATAATCTTTTGTCAAAAATATCCAAAACAGGTTTCTAATTATTAAAACCATTCATATTAGCTCCAACCGTTATCCCCATGTATGTAAACAGAAACTAGTTTATCACCTTGTGCATTTTAAGGACGGTTTATTGGGCCTTATTACAAAATAACTATATTTTGGGAAAATCTAGAGAGTGTACCTTTTAGACCTGATTTACAACAAGATGTCTACTTGACTTTTCAATGACACAAGATGTCCCCCAAACACAGACAACGATGTCGGTCTTACACTCCGGGCATGAACGTCCTGTCAGTGTTTGTTTTACCTTTTTTAAGACTTTATACAGTGGAAGTATATTTACAGTCCCTCAAAGCATTTGAACAAAAATGATGGTGGACTAGCAGTTATGACCGTGTTGGGAACATGGAAATATACGTATGGTTGCATATACCAAGCATGGGTCGGCGTCCGACAACAAAACCAGTCCAGGGATCTTCTAGTTAGGTTGAATTGTGGAGAACCCGAGATCAAGGAAGGAGGAATTGTAAAATTCAGGTGGCCCATGTATGCTTTGTTTAATTTGAAAAAAAAAACGTAAATTCTGTTAGTTTAAAAAGAGCTATCGTTTGTTTAATTTAAAAGCAAACTCGGACGGTAACGCCTATAACATGTGGGTAAGATGGGGGGCGACACTAGTGGCATCGTCCACAAAAACACCGTCAGACCATAGGCGTTACAATAAATACGATCGTTTTGGACACGTGACACAATCTCATTTATCTAAAGCATCGTTGGTTGATCATAAAAACATGAGTGTCACTTAAGGGTGTGCATGGGTTAGTTATGGCCAAAAACCATAACCATATCCACGATGTCGGTTAATGGATCATCATAACCATAAACAGATCGGTTATGGCGGTTTGGTTAATCGGTTTTGAAGGTTATAATGTGTCGGTTATGGACGATTAACCATGAATTTAAGTCTAGCTGAAAATAACTCAAATTTTTTACCACCAAATAAATTGTTATTATACATTTGCATATATTAACATATATATATATATGTATGGTAGGATCCTAAGAGAAGTCCACCATATTTGAGAAACCTGAGAATCATTCTGAACCACACATTTTCCCTAAGCAAAAAATGCAAAAAACAAAGGTAAAAAATGCACTTTTTTTTTGGAAAAATCAGAGCTTTTTCTTTAAGTTTTTTAGGGATTTATACACATGTGTATATTGTTAATCTTTTAACTATACATATGTGTATATTGTATTGTCAATTATACATATATGTCTATACATGCTTAAAATTGATAAATAAGTGTTATAAACCCTAAACCCTAATGCTAAACCCTAAAGTTAAACCCTAAATCTAAATCCTAAAGCTAAACCCTAATGCTAAATCCTAAATCTAAACCCTAATGCTAAAGCTAAATCCTAATTGTAAGTGTTGTATCCGGTGACTGAAGATATCAGTGTCAAACATAACTGATAGCAACAGTTAAGGGGGAGTCTGTAAGTGCAGTTCCTACCGGGTAACTGTGCTTTATCAGTTCAGGTCTACAGTCAACAAAGTCAAAGCCAAGTCAAGAATCCGGAGGCTTTATCAGTTCCGAGTTAATGATGTTAAACTCAGAATATGTTGACTATTATTGTTGTCCAAATTATTTGTTTTGTATCCCGGACAATATGTTTAGTCCGGGTTTAGTCCCTAGTCCGTATATATGTGTTGTATAGGTTAGATTTGGGCAACCCTTTAGAGCTTGGTGCATCTCTCACAAATCTCAACCATTCTCCATCTGTGTGTGAATTCTAGAGAGTGAGGGATACTATGTGTTAGTGAGAGAAAGCTCGGTTTAGATCTTAGTGATCTAAACCAACTTGTAGATGATGTATATTTGTAATCTGTGATGATTGATTCATTAGTAAAGAGATTCATCTTCTACATCTTTCTATCTTGTTTTGTTTTTGATATCTACTATGTCTTGAATCAAGTGCAATGTTGATGTTCGTCATCAATCTGGTGTATTAACAGTGGTATCAGAGCATGGTTATCGATTCAGAATGGTCTAACTGCCTTCCTAATCACCGGTGCTCTTGATTTGATGTTTGTTTCCGCCAAACATCTTGAAGACGCGAAGATTCTGTAGATAACTTGAAGAAAATGAAGCTGTTCATCGGCTGTGATGGTTTTTCGTGTTGCAGTTCTAGGGTTTTGATCTGAAAAAGGCCATGTCCGGATTTATGTAAGTGTTATACCTGTCCGAGTTAATCTATCAACATCCAATCCGAGTTTCTTTATTCACGTGTTCAGTGTTTGTGCTTCAGGATTATTGTTGAACTTGTGTGGAGTCACACTTGTGAGATTTCCTAAAGCACCTCTTGTCCGGATTAACTTAGAGGTCAGGGTTGCAAGTTAGAGTTTACAACTTTAGGGTTTTTCAATTTCAAGTGTATCCGAGTTTAGCTGCTTCAGGGTTTATAAAGTTTAAACAATCTGTTGGATATGTTCCGATTTTATAAAGTTTAAACAATATGTTTGATATGTTCCAGGTTTTGAAGTTACTTCAGGATTTCCTAAAGTATAATTCAGGATTTCTAGTTCAGGCTTCCTAAAGTTAGTTCAGAGTTTATTTTTTAAAAGGAAAATTCGAGGTTTATAAGCGTTTCCGGGTTTCTGTTTCAAAAACCGATAACTGCTGAACATGTCCGAGTTTTCTGAGTTTTTCTTGTATTAGTTCATGTTTATCCAGTCAGAGTTAACATAATGTGATGCGGGCCCAAGTGTGGAGGAGTGGGCTATTTTGTATTTGGAGGCCCAAGATCGTGTAACAAAAGGGGCTTCACTAAAATGTCTCTAACTTGGGCTACGGGGGTCTGTTTTGGGCGTGCGACCAGGCGAAACGAACGTGAGAACGAGCTCCATCTTGCTGCAAACGGCCTACAGTAGTTTGGGTCGTCGTCCGGGCCAAAAAAACGCTTATTTCCATGAGTTATTTTATGTTTTGTGTTTTTTAGTGGGTTTTTTGGACTTTTATTTTGTTCTAGTTTTTGGCCTAAGTGTGTTTTAGGCCCATTTTCGAATTTCGGTCTCTATTTATATGTTGCTAAAGCTAATGAAAAGTTCAGACTTGAATTTTGAGACAATCAATTTTTCACTTCAAATTCCGTGCCTTTTGGGTGGAATCTTGGGGGTTGGGGAAGAACACACGGGTATTCTTTGAATCAACGTGTTTGATCTTTGTTTCCGTATCACGCGCTACATCATAATGTTAGGGTTTTGAATGTTCTAAAGTCTGGGTTTTCGATAAAATGTTCAGGGTATAATCTTCAGAGTTTCTGGTTTCCGGGTTTCGAAACGTCAACTCAAAACATTTATGTTCAGATTATGTTCAGGGTTTCCATTTATGTTCAGGGTTTCTAGGTTAACTCCTTTTCGCTGTGTCCGGATTTTTCTTAAGTTCCATTATCTATTCATGTCCGACTTTTGTAAGTCGAGTTTTTAAAAAAATCCCAGGTTTTTGAAATTTCACTGTTTCCTTTGTATCTGGCTTTTCAGCAAAAATCAATCAGTCATGGTTTACGTTTCCGTTTCCGGGTTTATTGTTTGAAACTATCCGGGTTTCAATTAACAGATCCATCCAGGTTAACTCTTTGAAGATTCCGAGTATCTTTATTTTCAAAACAGTCTGGGTTTCATTGTTTACCGTCGTTCCGGGTTTCGTTAAAGACTTTGTTCCAGATTTCTTTTATAGGAAGTGTCTGGAGTTTTGAACTGTAACGTGTTGATGCGGAACTATTACGGGTTTCTCAAAAGGGATCTATCCGAGTTTTTTAAGTCTTTTTGTCCAGGTTTATGATTTACACATAAGGTTCCGATTTTATTTGAGTATAAAGGGAAGGGATTCGCTTTGTTCATTCATTACTTACAAAAACTCAGTTAAATCTAAAACTAACTCAGTACTCATATACCCTCATAACCTTTGTTTCACTATGCATTTGATTTTTTTTTTTTTTTTTTTTTGATTTCTTAGTGATTTCAACTTATTCTTCATCAAGTGTGTCAAAACTCCTGATTCATTTGATGACTGATGTGACTCCGGAATTTCTAGTTATCCGTGTTTGTCTATCAAACCTATTCGTCTGGGGTTATTGTATCAACAACAGTTTCTTCGGCTTTATTGAATCAATGTTATTTCTGGGTTTCTTTGTGAATCAACATAGCAGTCCGGGTTAACTGAGGTTACTTCTTCCGAGTTTCACTGTTTCCAGTTTGAACTTTTTCTTCCGGGTTTTCAAGACTCAGGATTTCCTTTGATCAGTTCTTTAGTTGCCGAGTTTAGTTTAAATCTCATGATTTTAGGGTTTTCAAACGATCTCTGGGTTTACAAGTAACTGTTTCCGGATTTTAAAGGTTTATTGAAACTAATGTTCAGAGTTTATCAGTTAAGTCTATCTGATTTCTTTGAGTTTGATTCACTTGCTTCTCTCCGATTTTGCTGAATCAAATGTGTTTCCGTGTTTTAAAAATGTACAACAAGGGTTTTTATGAGTATCAAACTGTTTGTCCGAGGTTTCGTGCTTCCGGGATAATCATTCAGTTTGTTTGCAAAGTTACTCCGGATTAAGTGAGGATGAGCAAAAAAAAGGCATGAAAATGTCAAAATTCCATTTGTCGTAAATGATGGATTTTGATAAGTTTGATGAGTAGAGTGTTTGGGAAAATATTGGTGATGAAAATCTTTCCGCGAATTTTTTCGATAGTGGCGGTCCATGGTTATTTACAAGATTCTCGGTGTTGGAATGTGGTTCTTACTAGAGATTCGTGTAACAAGTTGAGACTAATATCGTGCATTGGAGGTGAAGATAATAATAACTTGGTTGGACTTTGACAGTTTATGAAGAAATAGGGGGAGTAAAAAAATCCTATTTTCTTCGTAAATCTAAAGCTTGTGCATAAAATGGCTCGTGTGTGATGGAGTGTTGTCATGTGTGTTTGTGTTTCTAATCAAGTATTGACATGATGAAGTTGGATTCTCCATTGATGACTAGTTAAAGATTCAGCCTTATTAGTTGTTGCTTAGAGTAGAGAAGATTGGTTTCTTGGTCCCTCTTCCAAGACGGTTGCTAGTCTGTTCTCGAAATAATGTGGTGCTTCTTGATAAGGGGAAAATCGGAGATGAAAGCCATCGGGGATTTAGCGGATTCGTGAAGATAGGAGATTGATTCATGAGGATACGTGACGAGATGAGATCATACATGAAGGGTTGAAGACTTTTGATCAAGATGGTGGATGTACTTTTACAAAGTTCAGTTTGTTATTAACTTATCTAACTGAGCTTCATGCCTTTGCTGAATTTGAAGTGTTCAAGGTTGGGCATTGGAAATCCAATGTTTCTTTCTGCTGCCCGTTAGGTTTGAAGATTAATGTATCGAGCGATATTCTTACATGTGGTTGTAGGTCGGTTCGCGTGAACTTGATTCAGGAGTAGATTGAGGGGGAGGATCTACAGTGTTTGATGTTGGATTCTTTGGGTTTCTCAAAGCGGCCTTAAGTGATCGTCAGCAAGTCTTTTATTAGAAGGGTTGAAGATCGCTGTGCTCTACTGGAAATATCAAGTCTCAGCCAAAGTTGAAAGCAGACAAGATATCATCAGTCAAGGGGGAGTCTCTAAGTGCAGTATCCGGTGACCGAAGATATAAGTGTCAGACAGAACTGATAGCAACAGTTAAGGGGGAGTCAAATTTTTTTTTCCACAAAAGAAATCGCCACGTATAACATTTCACTAAGAGTTTATATACAATGGGAAGTCCTGACTACTAAAGTCAGTACATAGAAAGGCCCAAAGCCCAAGATAATACAAACTCCGACTAAACCAATATCTAAAATCGGACTAGGGAAAATCCCTAAGTCCTGACCAGAACAAAAGAATAAATTTGGACATAACAAATAGTTTTAACAAATTACATAAAAGACCCTTGATGATTTGAGAGCCTGCACTTATCACCCAAAGTGCATTTACAATAATCACGAAGTTGTAAACTCTAACTTGCAAACCCTGACCTCTAAGTTAATTCGGACCGGAGGTGCTTCAGGATATCTCACAAGTGTGACTTCACACAAGTTCAACAATAATCCTGAAGCACAAACACTGAACACATGATTAGAGAAACTTGGACTGGATGTTGATAGATTAACTCGGACAGGTATAACACTTACATGAATCCGGACATGGCCTTTTTCAGATCAAAACCCTAGAACCGCAACAAGAAAAACCATTACAACCGACGAACAGCTTCATTTTCTTCAAGTTATATACAGAATCTTCACGTCTTCAAGATGTTTGGCGGAAACAAACATCAAATCAAGAGCAATGGTGATTCGGAAGGCGGTTAGACCATTCCGAATCGGAAACCATGCTCTGATACCACTGTTAATACACTGGATCGATGACGAACATCAACATTGCACTTGATTCAAGACATAGGAGATATCAAAAACAAAACAAGATAGAAAGATGTAGAAGATGAATCTCTTTATTAATGAATCAATCATCACAGACTACAAACCGAAAGAGTATACATCATCTACAAGCTGGTTTAGATCACTAAGATCTAAACCGTGTTTTCTCTCACTAACACATAGTATCCCTCACTCTCTAGAATTCACACACAGATAGAGAATGGCTGGGATTTGTGAGAGATGCACCAAGCTCTAAAGGGTTGCCCTAATCTACCCTATACAACACATATATATAGACTAGGGACTAAACCTGGACTAAACATATTGTCCGGGATACAAAACAAATAATTCGGACAACAATAATAGTCAACATATTCCGAGTTTAACATCATTAACTCGGAACTGATAAAGCCTCCGAATTCTTGACTTGGCTTTGACTTTGTTGACTGTAGACCAAAACTGATAAAGCACAGTTACCCGGTAGGAACTGCACTTACACTAATGCTAAACCCTAAAGTTAAATCCTATAACCCTAAAGCTAAAGCTAAACCCTAATGCTAAACCCAAAAGCTAAACCATAATGCAAAACCATAATGCTAAACCCTAAATATTAATGCTGAACCGTAATGGTAAACCCTAAATACTAATGCTAAAGCTAATGCTAAACCATAAATACTAATGCTAAATCCTAAAGCTAAAACTAAATCATTCACCTCAATCAAAGATTTATAACACTTATTTTTCAATTTTAAACATGTATATACATATATGTATAATTGAAAATATACACATATGTATAGTTAAAAGATTAACAATATACACATGTGTATAGATCCCTAAAAAACCTAATAGAAAAAGCTCTGATTTTTCAAAAAAACAAAAAAAAATATTTGCATTTTTTTACAATTTTTTTTCATTTTTTTGCTTAGGGAAAATGTGTGGTCCAGAATGTTTCTCATGTTTCTCAATTAGTCTACTACTTCTCACATGATCCTTATCCTATACATACATATATACATACACACACACACACACACATATATATATATAGAAACGAGATCAGGAGAAAACGCTCAAAACTGTGAGAACGGTGAGAACGCTTCCTGGCCCAACACGTGTCACGCCGCTTAGAAAAGGGCGGAGGGGGTTTTTTGTCCTTTCATATTTCTTTTTTTAAACGCGTGTCACTTCATCTTTCCATTTTTTGGCGTTTAATAAATACGCGGTGTTTTTATTGTTTTTAGATCAGGATGCAGGCCTTTAATGTAAAAAACATCAGTAATTTTCTTGATTTTATTATATCAAGTGTTTTGCCATGTAGGATACAGGCCTATAATGTGACAGGCAATTATGCTGTTTTGAAAAGATAAAGAAATTTCAATTTTCATGTAGTGGCATTAATATAACTATAATGTTTGGCAATAATGATACCGTCTCTTTATTTTACTGTTTCTTTCAATTTTCATCTGTCAATTAGTGTTGATTTTTCCAGTAATACTTTGTTTGCGTTTTTTGGCGTTTTATATAGCAACATCGTGCTTTGCTAGCATTCGTTCTCACAGTTTTTCACACTATCAGGCGTTTTGGTGTTTGTAGTTTTTGGCGTTTTATACTCAATTTTTTTAAAATAGTAGAGAATTAGATGATAAACAACAAAGAATTAGATAACAATCAATAGAAAATGAAAAAAGAAAATAAAATAAAAATTATAATCTAATTTCTCATCCAAATCTTCACTGTCATCAGCCTCTTCTACTTAACCCTTTTGGCGTCTTGAACCTGTTCTTGAATACCTTATGTAGATCCTTATTTTCCTACATAACGATCGTCTTTAGAATATGCTTATTTTTGTGGCATCCTTTATGGTGGGTGGATATATACTTGTTTGATGACATGTTGAAAACCAACGCCTGCTCTAATGTATTGATCCCTTGATGCCATCAATATATCCATCAAGAACAAAGTGACACGATGTCATATCAGTGTCATCAGTCTCTTTATCTTGAATATTTGTCCATCTCATTCAGCAAAAGATTATAGAGATACCCAACTCAGAGAAGAATCCATTCAGTGAAACTTCATTCAGATCAATACTCAATATAGCAGAATCGAGGTTCTGCATCTGTGGCTTTTTTAACTATTATTTTTGGCATTTTAAAGTGAATGGTTTCTAGAAAATATGGCGTTTTGTTTCTGGGTTTATGATCAGTTGATTGTGCAGAGACGTCTCTCTTATAGGATGTTTTTGGCGCGTAGTTTAGGCGGAATTTTATTTATAATATATGATATTAATAAAGTAGCTGTCTTTTCAGTTACTGTGTATTTTTACTGTTTTTTTTTGTTCAGCTTTTTATGAGTTTTTAGGGTCATAGACTTTCCATCTCCCAAGTTTGGCGTTTTTGAATGGGTTTAAGTAGATTTTGGCGTTTTTTTTTTTCCATTTTTAGCTTTTATTAATTAATACTTTTGCAAATTACTTTCATTATAGTATGGGAGTTTTTGGCGTTTTTACTCCATTTATGGCGTTTCATATGCATTATGACTGTTTGGCGTTTTATTAATATAATGTATTTTTTTATTCTAAGTTGAAAAATACATAGCAAACAACAGAAAAAGAAAATTAAAAAAATAAAAATAAAAACAATTCATCTTCTAAATCTTCACTGTCATCAGTCTCTTTCTTCTTTGAATCATGTTCGCTGGTGGTTTGGCTTAGCCATGCTTGTGTTTTTGTGGCTGTTTGGAAAGACAAAATGACATGAGTTTTTTGTTTGAATATGTATCTTCAAACAACTCATTAGTGTCATTCATCTTTTCATGCCATTATAATATTCATCAAGAACAAAACACAGAAAATGACATAAGTCTGACCCCAACATTTTTTTGTTTATGATTTGTCCATCTCATGCAGCAAAATGTTATTTGAGTCACAGCACCTCAGGAAAGAATGCATTATCCGAAACTTTGGCGTAGAACAATATTTGAATATACAAGAAACGATATTTGGTGTTTTTGGCGTTTTACTGAGGAAATAGTGTATCTGAAAGAACCGTCGATTTTTTTGGAATCTTTGATGTTTGAGTGTTTTGGCGTTTTCTAAGATGAATGGTATATAGTAGAAAATATGGCGTTTTTTGAGTAGTTATGTTTGATGTTTTGGGGATTTTGGCGTTTGTAAGATGAATGGTATATAGTAGAAAATATGGCGTTTCAGGTTCTGGGGGGTGTGTTTTTATGTCTGGGATGTTTTTTTTATATAGCGATGTGTTTTGGTCCGTAATGGCGTTTAATTCATTAGTATGGCGTTTTGGTATAGAGGTGTAAAGACGCTTTTACCCTTAATGAGCCGCGTCCACGTAATAAAATTGATGTTATTTACGAAAACGCCACCACGCCAATCTAGTCCACAGATTGTTTTAATCGGACGATCCATAAGCGTTCTCACCGTTCTCACACTTTCTACCGTTTTCTCTAAATCCCGACCCTATATATATATATATACATATATATATACATATATATATACATATATATATATATATACATATATATATATATAATCTGTAATATTAATACTGATTATTTATGAAAATTCAAACAAAACGATATGATATAATCCATAAATTCTAACAAACGTTTAACCAAAAATATCAATTATTGAAAAATGGTGAAAAATCCAAAATCCAACAAAGAGTTTACTACATATTGATTCGGTTTGGTTCGGTTATTGTGGGTATGAAAACATTGTAACCACAACCGATCCGCTACTTTCGTTTTTCAAAAAAAACAATTAACCGACCCACCGGTTTTTGATTTGGTTTGATTTTATCGGCTAATTCGGTTACGAGTCGGTTAATTCGGCTTTCACTCACTCCCTAGTGTCACCACCCGTGTTTTTGTAAAATTTTGTCATATTTTGTGGTAAACTAGTTTTAAAAGGGTCATTCTTGGAATTTTCTGCGATATATTTTGCTTTAGGGACCAAAACGGTAATATATTGTTGAAACAAGAACCCGTGATGATCAATGCCCTTGCCCTTGTAACTATGAACTATTTTAAATGTATCATTTTGCTGCGATTATCGTAGTTTTATTAAAAAAATAACTTATATATAAGTTTATATCAGCGGCGGAGCTAGACTTTAATACCAGGGGTATCCCAAAAAAAAAATTACAGTGTATTCATAAAAAATCCTTTATAAGGGTATCCTCGTATTTTTTTAGGGGTATCCTTTATATAAAATCGAAAAAAAAACAAAAAATTAACACTGCGAAACACTGCAAACACGACTTTGAGCCGTAGCCCGTGCTACGGCTGCCACAATGCTGTCTCCGCCCCTGGTTTATATTCTCCCAAATTCTTAGCGATGGCCCTGTGCTCAATCATTATTTTTTACACCTCGCTTTTATTGGTACCTTCGATTTGTGTAGTTGCCTCTCATTGTTTTGTCGATTTGTGATACAGAATTATAGTTAGTTATATATGGGCATTTAAGTTATATATGATGGACTTGTGCACATGATCATTCTCTTTGTATCATAAATATGAATGAATGTTTTTTCAGCTTTATCTCAAGGCATAACTGTTCCGATATGGACCTGACTACGGGTGTGCAGAATGCTGATAAAAATCCTGCTTAAAATATAGGACAGACCCCGGAAGATGAATCTCAGTTCCAAAGAATGGGTAATCAGCAAGCAATGGCAACAGGGCAACCGCCTAATGCAATGCATCAGCCAGCTGGCAAGCAGGTCCCTTTTGCACAGCTGCTACCTGTTTTAGAACCACAGCTTGACAAAGACCAGGCTATGCAACTCGAGGCCCTATATGTTCGATTAAAGGTATAGTTAGGGGGTGACCCTGTAACAATATTTATTTGGAAATTTCTTTTTTTTTTTTGTTTATAAATGTTTTAAGTGTGTTATTTATTTACCATCATTAAGCTAAATGGCTACGTTATTCCCAGAGTAATGTCATAAATAAAGAAGAATTTGTCTGGTACACGCGACAACTTGTAGGAGATCATATGCTGAAGATGGCCCTACAACAAAGGCAGGTATAGAAGAAAACACGAATACATCTTTTTTTAGTTTTCATGTAATATATCTTCTTATATATTAAATAGGAGGCTCATAATTGCTTACAGGTTGTATGTAAGTGCACCTTAAGCAACTCCTACGCTTTTTGTGACACTTACATAGGAACATATGTAGTATATTAGTTTGTTTTATAGTTATTTTTTTTATTCCATATCCTTTTCAAATGTATTATCAGTTCGTTAGAGGTTAATTTTTTTAATACAGTCTGCTGGAGACTCTTCATTGGCATCTGGAAAAATGCTTGTTCGATTCCCGCTCGGTTTGTAAATGAGCCGATCGGATCGGTTCGATTCAAATTCAATCCGAGCATGAGCAAAGCTCCGCTCGCTCGTCGATCGCTTGGTTTCGCTCGAATCATCTTTATTAATAATTAATTTTATAGATTAATAACCCAAAAAAATGTAATAGCCCAAAAAAAATTAAAAGCCCCAAATAACGTTCAACCCAACCTAATATTTAATATTTAACTAGAATTACGACCCGCCGCAATGCGGCGGGGATTCTTGAGTTATAACTAAGTCGATTTAGGACGCACACGTTATGTTGAACCTGTCAAATGGGAAAAAATAGACGATGTAAAAACGTTCACCCACACACGCACGTTGCGTCGTGTTAACTCGCAAAATTTAGAACGAAACGTAAAAACGTTAAACTAAAGACGCACGTTGCGATGTGTTAAGTCACAAAATTTAGAACGAAGCATAAAGCGAAAAATTTGTAGAAAATGAAAACTATAAAGGACCAAAGTTGAAAGTAAAAAAAGTTGTGAGGATAGATTTGCAAAAGATAAAAAGTTTTGTGTTAAAAGTAAAAAACAAATAATTTTGGGTTAAAAGTAATTTATGAAATACTTTTGGGTGAATAGTAAAAAATCAAGTTTTCTTTTTTTTTTTTTTTTTTTTTTTTTTTTTTTTTTTTGTAAAACCCTAAAGCGAAGGTTACAACAACCATATGCATAATCATTTTTTTTTTTTTTGGAAAACACCCAAAGCCAAGATTACAACACATAACTAAAAAAAATCAAAGCGGTTAAATCGCAAAAGATGGAAACTTTTGAATTAGAAATGAAAAATCAAATTAATGAAAGGGGTTAAATTGTATAAGATGGAAACCTTTGAATTAGAAGTGAAAAATCAAATTAATCAAAGGGGTTAAATTACCAAAGATTAAAACTTTAAACTCAAATTGTCAAAGATTAAAACTTTAGGGTTAAAAGGAAAACAAAGATTAAAACTTTAAACTTAACGTGCCAAAGCTTGAAACTTTAGGGTTAGTAATGAAAAATCCAAATTTTTTTTGAAAAACTCCCCAAACAAAGTGTACAACTACTATATGCATAAAATAGTTGGTTATTAATAACAAAGTGTACAACTACTATATGCATAAAGTAGTTGGTTATTAATAAGGTTTTAATATTTAAATCTAACCCTAAATCCTATTCGTAAACGAGTATTCACTATCGCCGCTCTCTAGTCTCCGACTCTCACTCTCCGGAGTCTCCGGTCTCCACAGTCACACTCACACATATCGCCGCTCTCTAGTCTCCGACCCATCGTCTGCAACATATCACCGCTCCTGTGTTCATTCTGCAACAGTTCGTCGGACGGTCTTCAATCTCCAAACAGTCGAATCATAAATATCACTTGTTTCAGTCTTCAATCTGCAACATATAATAACAATCGTTTGTAAATATCACTTGTTTCAGTCTAATCTGCTTCTGTATGTTTCTTATAGTATGTTTTTATCGTTAAATCGTATGTTTCTGACTTTCTGTTATGTTTCTGTTTGGTATGTTAACCAGATTGTTTCTGTATGTTAAATCGTTTCTGTTTGGTAACCAGATTGTTTCTGTTATGTTTCTGTTATAATTGTTTGTTAACTTCCGTTTGTTTACTTCTGTTATGTTTGTTAAATGTTATAATTGTGTTAACGATTGTGTAGTTATAATTGTGTTTTTTTTTGGTAGGATGTCTTCTTACAAAGAATCAAACGAGAATCCGGCTGCTCATGTTGATTCGACTGATGGAGAGGACGACCCGAATCCAATAATTGATGAATCGGGTGATACCATTTTAAAGTGTCTTATAAAATGGGGTATCCAAGACAAAATAGGTACCATAACTTTAGACAATGCATCGAACAATGATTGGGCAGCCAACATTTTGATGAGTAATTTTAAGGGAAAGGGGAAGTTACACTTTGATGGTTTGTTTTTTCATATAAGATGTTGTGCTCACATCTTAAACTTGGTAGTGCAAGATGGTTTAGGAACTATCGAATCAAGAGTCTTGAGAGATGCAGGTTCGACTCCCACTTGGTGCAGAGTGAGGCACTAGTGGCAATGATAGAAGACCCAGGGAAATCTGGGTTGGATCCTTGAGCCAAACGGGTTTTACTGGTAATTTCACCGTCGTGCCTACGGGCGGGTGGGTTATTGGGTTTTCCCCGGAATTGGTGGTGGACTTGGGTTACTCTTGGAGTACTCCGTTTGTCCAGTGGGTGCCCCAAGAGTGCTCGGGATTGATTCTGTTGGCTGTTCAAAAAAAAAAAAAATACTTTGTGGATTTGTGTAGTTCTAATACAAAATTATAGTTATATATGGGCTAGTATAGAAATATGTTATGTTTATATGAAAGACATTGACTTTGTACACATGATCAATGCCCTTGCTCTTGTAACTATGAACTATTTCAAATATATCGTTTTGCTACGATTATCGTAGTTTTGTCCAAAAAAAAAAAAAAAAAAACTTAGCGATGGCCATGTGCTCAATCATTCTTTTTTACACCTCGCTTTTAGTGGTACCTTCGATTTGTGTAGTTGCCTCTCATTGTTTTGTCGATTTGTGATACAGAATTATAGTTAGTTATATATGGGCATTTTAGGTATATATGATGGACTTGTACACATGATCATTGCCCTTGTAACAGTTAACCATCTCTACTCAATCATTCTCTTTGTATCATAAATATGAATGAATATATATCTCAAGGCATAACTGTTCTGCTGATAAAAATCCTGCTCAAAATATAGGACAGACCCCGGAAGATGAATCTCAGGGAACAGGGAAACCGCCTAATGCAATGCATCAGCCAGCTGGCAAGCAGGTCCCTTTTGCACAGCTGCTACCTGTTTTAGAAGCACAGCTTGACAAAGACCAGGCTATGCAACTCGAGGCCCTATATGCTCGATTAAAGGTATAGTTAGGGGGTGACCCTGTAACAATATTTATTTGGAAATTTCTTTTTTTTTTTGTTTATAAATGTGTTATTTATTTGGGTTATCAACCATCACTATGCTAAATGGCTACGTTATTCCCAGAGCAATGTCATAAATAAAGAAGAATTTGTCCGGCACACGCGACAACTTGTAGGAGATCATACGCTGAAGATGGCACTACAACAAAGGCAGGTATAGAAGAAAACAAGAATACCAGCTTTTCATCTGTTTTTAGTTTTCATGTAATAATTAATATATCTTCTTTTAGGTGTTTACCTTCTTATATATTAGAGTTAAATGCCATTTTAGTCCCTGTGGTTTGGGCCATTTTACCAGTTTAGTCCAAAGGTTTCATTTTTAACCTGTGAGTCCAAAAGGGTTTCACAGTTGCCATTTTAGTACACTGGGTTAACTTCATCTATTTTTTTTGTTAACGAGAAGGCCAATTTGGTCATTTTGTATGTAATTCTGTAAACTAAAAGGGCAATTCTGCCATATAAAATGACCGAACTGGCCTTCTCGTTAACAGAAAAAATGGATAAAGTTAACCCAGTGGACTAAAATGGCAACTGTGAAACCTTTTTGGACCCATAGGTTAAAATGAAACCTTTGGACTAAACTGGCAAAATGGTCCAAACCACAGGGACTAAAATGGCATTTAACTCTATATATTAAATAGCAGGCTCATTTCTTATAGGTGACACTTACATATGAACATATGTAGTATATTAGTTTGTTTTATCGTTATTTTTTATTCCATATCCTTTTCAAATGTATTATCAGTTCGTTAGAGGTTAACTTTTTAATACAGTCTTCTGGAGACTCTTCATTGGCATCTGGAAGTAATGCAAAGACTTCCCCAAAAAAGCCGACTGTTGGCCAGAAAAAAACGTTAGAAGCACCTGTTTCTTCGCTAAGGTAGTTTGATTTTTGTATCTCATATATATCCATTTAATATAATGTTAACCAACTGGGGTAGCCCAGTTGGCCACCGACACCCACCTCTTCCCAGAGGTACCGGGTTCGAGTCTTGGGAGTGGCATATGTCGCCCAAGGTAAGATCTCGGCATGGGGAAGTCACCGCGGAGCTAGCTTGGTCGGGTAGCGGCTCCCGGAGTGAGATCACTCTGGCGGTTGGGAGGACCGTGCACTAACCCCCCCCCCCCCCCTCCCCCTCCCCCCCCTTAATATAATGTTGACTTTTCTGCTACATATCAGTAAGAAGCAGAAAGTGTGTGAAGCATTTTCGGATCAAAGTATTGATCAGCAGCTTAATGACGTAACTGCTGTCAGCGGAGTGCGTCTCAGGGTATGTGTTATTCTCTTGCAAAGACACGAGTTTCAGGAAAACTCTTAGTTATTTCGGTGATAATTTGGTCCTCAGGAAGAAAAAGAACAATTGTTTTCTGGGTCCAAAGAGGATAGCCGAGTTTCAGAAGCTTCTAGAAAGGTTGCTCAAGCACCCCAAAAGAAATTGGATGAGATCAGTTAAGACTTTTACGGTTTTTCCATTACCAGCGTCTTATAATGCATGCTATAATAAACATAAGGTGGCTAACAAATATGAGTGTTGCAATAGATGTTTTAACAGCGGCAAAACGTGGTGTAAAGAACCAAAGCAATGGCGTGGAACGATGCTTGTCACAGGTGAGCTTTAAGTATGAAATAGATGCAATACAAAGCATTCTTTTTCTGCACTAACTTGTTACTGTCATTGTGTTCCTCTAGTTTCTAGCATGTCGATATCGGTTTCACAGTATAGGAGATTCCTAAAGTTTATTTGATGTCTTCGCTATTAGATTATTTCGACCATTGGCATAGAGCAACAAATACTTTAACAAGTTTGAAATCTAGTTGCTTTGTGATTTGAGTTCATGGTTAAGTTACTTGATATATACGTTTTCAACCCCCCGGTTTTATAGTTTTTTTCGCCCGACCCCCCGAACTTTTCGCTCAGTAGTGTCCGGTATGTACTTTCGTATAGATTTTTTTAGATATATACGTTTTCGACCCCCCCTGGTTTTATAATTTTTTATAGGTATATACGTTTTCGACCCCTCAGTCGGAAATCTCAAGATTTACCTTTGGAAAAGATGAGTAGCCTTCCTCCAACTATCATACAAACAGTTCTTACCCTTATGCCAATGAGAGATAGATTCAGGATAACTATATGTATGTGGATGTGTTTATATGCATGTGCATATGTATGTGTGTATATGTATAAGTATGTATGTGTGTGTATTAATAACTAAAAAAATAAAAAGTATTGATTTTTTGTATGCATGTGTTTTTATATGATTTTTAAATAATTTTTTATTCTAATTATTTTTTTAGATCGTCGTGGTTAGGTTATTATGGGATATTAATATGTTACACTATTTGTTTTTTGTTAATATGTATTAGTTATAAATATAAATCTTTTGACAAATTTTAGCTCGAGATAGTTCAAGCGGAATTAGAAAAAGAACAAAAGGCCCGACAAAACATAGAAGCTCGTTTTGAACAATTTAAACAAGAACGGGAACAAGAACGAGCAGAACATGAGCGACAGCGAGAACAAGAACGAGTCAAACGTGCACAAGAGCGAGAACAAGAACGGGCTAAACGTGAACGAGAGCGGGCCGAACAAGCGGAATGGCATAAAAACATGGAAGAAATATTGAAAAAGTTTCTAAAACGAGAGCGGGCCGAACAAGCGGAACGGCATAAAAACTTGGAAGAAATGTTGAGAAAGTTTCTAAATAAGTAAAAAAAAAAGCTTAGATTTGTTAGTTTTGTAATAAAAAAACTGGCATTTAGTTAGGATCTTTGTTATATTTATTTCAAGATTGTAAACATTTTTTTAGAATTTTTATTATTTTTATGCTTTTTTTTTTTCAGAAAATTTATGAATTTCAAAATATTTTTTATTTTTTCTAAATCTATCATTGAATAAAAAAAAGGTATCACAATCTTAAACGTAACAAGTAAAATAGTTACAAAACTGTGGCAAGCATTAGCAAAAAAATTATATATAAAATTTGTCCAGCACTTTTGTTGTAATATTAAAAATGAAAAATAAAACAATTATTTAAAATGTCCCAATTTTTTCGCAAAGTTTATTAACTTTTAAGTCTTTTTTTTTTTTTTTTTTTGCTTCGAGTGATTAATAATTTTTATTTTTATTAAAATAATATTGAAGAAAATTAAAAAAGAGTTGTAGCAAAAATTGTAGCAAATTTAGAACAAAATTATGGTTACCTTATGCGGCATTTTTTTTTCACACTAACGTATAAACTTTTTTTTTGGAACTAAAAATTTGGATCCCTTACGGATCACTGGAATATCATCGTGGTACGAGCGGAATCACTCGATCATATCCATGTTAACTAGGCAATAATGCCTATACACAAATTTAGGAAAGTTTCAAAAAAAAAAAAAAAAAAAAAAACCAATTTAGGAGGAAAACAAATAAATCTGAGAAAAACCCCTTGTGGGAATCGAACCCATGACCTAATGATCATAAGTCTTATCTCACCTCAAGATGCCACTAGATTATAATGCCATGAGCCATTAACGTATAGTCTAGGGATGAGCACGGTACCGCAAGTACCGCCACCGAAAAACGGGAAAAGTGGGTACCCGTACGAATACACCGATTCAGTAACGGTACCGGTACGGTAACGCTATTTATCGTTGTTTTACCGGTAAATACTGGTATCGAAAAATGGGTACCGGTACTGAATGTACCCGGTACGGTTCGGTACTGATTCAGTATCTGTAGTACAACCGTTCACAAAATAAATAAGATAATAATTTTATTAATCAATTTTATAATTACAACTCATAAGTAAGAACAAAAGCAAACTGAAAGATAATATAGTACAAAAAATGTAAAGGAAACTAAGAACAGATTACCAAAGGAAAAAGAAAGAAAACATAAAACAACGGTGACTGAGGCATGTGAAGATCACGCTTCCCTTAAAACAGATTTAGGGCCACCCAGGTGAACCCGTCTGTTTCCCAGGGTACAATAACCTAAGCAGATTGTACTGCCGGGATTAGCCTAGCACCTGAAAGGATACCTGAAACAAGAGTGCGCAGAGATGCAAAGTTAGGAAATTCGTTTGATGTGTGTGTTGTATGAACCATGCGAGTTCAGTATTGTGTGTCTAAAACAAAGCACAAAGCTTTGTATATATACTGGTTAGAATTCGAAATGATAACTGTATATTGAATGCACCATTCAATTCTAGAATTCAATAGCACAATGAATTCTGTAACTTATCATTTGACTGGTGGAATTTGAACAGTCAACACGAGGCCAAGACGCATCTAAAAAATACTAAAGGCGGCTCGCGGCGATGCGAGCGTGAAGTGCAAAGTGCGCCACATTGCGCCCATCGCCCTCGTCCCGGTCTCGTGCCCGTGCCCGGGCGCGTGTCGGGTGCTTCGCACCCTTCTGGCTTCCACTGGGTGTGAGTTGTCACACAAGAATACATTCGTGTAGAGAATTCTAATTATAAATCCACAAAAGATTTATCTCTCCACCTATGTGGGACAAGCACAATTTCCCACATGTTTATGGTTCCAACACACAAACTTAATGCACAAGATCTATCATTCAATTTTGGCTTAACTATTAAATAATCATTATATTAACTCATAATATAATATTATTTATAAAATTTCCAACAATCCCCCACATGAATGAAGATCGTCCCATACACTCAAGTGTCATGATGAAATTTCAGCGGTTAAGTAAAGCAGGATAGGTAGGTTTCTCTTTGAACCCTCCTTTGTGACATATACTAAGTCTCCTAGCGGTTAGTAGACGCGATGTCCTTGAACCAACCCCTTTTTACATAGACGTTATTACACATCACACATTACTCTTCCTGGTCTGGCTAACCCCTCATAGTTGTGTCCGTTATAATCATGGAACACCAACCTGGTTTTGCGAGAGCTCTAGGAATTGTGCCCCCAATTCCATTCGAAGCGACCCCACTTCTCTCTAACATAGGTGATTTACAAATCATTAAAAGCCATATGCTTAACCTCTCTTGATATCACTGATTTTAAGTAGGAATGGACTAGGAAGTTTGTAACTCCTTTTGTATGTTGAGGTACTCCCCCACAGTGATCTCAGTTCGTACAGTTAGATGGTCCTATTGAGCCTGGATCATGGGATCTCTAATCTTCTAGGATAGGTTTTCCGTTGTACAAACTTACTCCAAGGGCTTTAGTCCCATTCCCATCGACGACTTATGTACTACCTCTCTGCTTAAGCCTTTTGTAAGCGGATCCGCAGTGTTATCCTTTGACCTCACATAGTCAATCGTGATAACTCCAGTTGAGAGTAGTTGTCGCATCGTGTTATGCCGACATCGTATGTGCCTTGATCTGCCATTATACATTGGATTTTAAGCTCTACCAATAGCTGATTTGCAATCACAATGTATGCAAATCGCAGTCACATGCTTAGGCCATCTTGGAACATATTCCAAGAATTGACGCAACCATTCTGCCTCTTCTCCAGCTTTATCTAACGCGATAAACTCAGATTCCATCGTGGATCCAGCTATAAGAGTTTGTTTGGACGACTTCCAAGATATAGCTGCTCCTCCAAGGGTAAACACATATCCACTTGTAGATCTAGAATCTTTCGTATCGGATATCCAGTTGGCATCATTGAATCCTTCCACAACAGCTGGATTTTTGCCATAATCCAGTCCATAATTTCTCGTGTATCTCAAATACCTTATCAATCTTGTCATACCCTTCCAGTGCTCTGAACAAGGATTACTAGTATATCTACTTAGCCTACTCACAGCATATGCTAAGTCTGGTCGAGTACATTACATGAGATACATAAGACTGCCAATGATCCTTGAGTACTCCAATTAAGCAACACTCTCGCCTCTATTCTTTGAAAAATGTTTGAGAGGTATCAATTGGAATTTGAGCCACACTCGTGTCCCCAGGATTGAACTTCTCAAGGATCTTATCCACATAATGAGATTGACTGAGCACTGATGTGTGTAAAATGCAACATATAAATTACATCAAATGAGGCATAAAACTAACCCTTTTTAAGTACTAATGTTGGAAAAAGTGTGCTTTTGTCTTCCTTTTGTATTTTCAGGGTTAAAAGAGCTTAAATGAACAAAAGAAGCAAAAATGCAGCCAAATCCAACATAAATACAAAGAAAAGGAAGAAACGTGGCATGCCCGACTCCTCGACAGCATCTCCCAAAGCAAAAACAAGAAGAAAGCTGAGCATGGGGCTGTGCCCAGCTGAGCATGGGGCTGTGCCCAGCTGAACACGGGGCTGTGTCCAGGATGGTCAGCCCTGGCAGAAAAGACAAAAGTGATAGAAGCTTCTGTTGCCCACCACGGGGCCGTGCCCAGTGAACACGGGGGCGTGGTCAGAGTGTTGCAGGTGCATTTATTGTAATTGCGAATTACAATTAATGAAGAGAGAGAGTGTCAGACGGGCACGGGGCCGTGTCCAGCGGACACGGGGCCGTGCCCAGGCTTCTGTTCAGCCTATAAATAGGAGTGCTTGGAGCCATTTCAACTCATCCCTTGGCACACCACCTCTCTCACACTTCATCCACCACCCACCACCACCATAACACCATCATCCACCACCATCATCCATTGTCCATCGTAGAGTGTGTGAGTCGTCTCGGGATCCAAGATTGATAGTAAGAGTTCTTGACAATCAAGGCCATGTTTGCCTAAGTCTCTTACATCACTTGGTGAAGACAAGTGTTTAGTATAACACTTTTTATTTTTAATCTTTTGCACTTTTTATTTGGTTTTGTATTAATGACTTTAATAACTAGTTACTTATGTTGAAGGTGATCTTTCCTTATCGTTTGTCCGTGGTGTCTTGGCATTATTTTACTGTCTATATAAAATAAAAGATTTTCACCATTCATATCTCCACGGTCTATATGGAGGTATGTTGGCTACCTGGTCGGGGGTTAAGGGAACGGTTTGGTAAGGGTCTTGCCCTTGTTCAGCGTTTAGAGGTCCTGCTTGGGACCTGGGTCAAATTTAGTAGGATCTCCTTCAATGCCCATAGGTATTGGATGGCGGGGATCCAAACTCTTTGACCCCCTCATAAGTTAACTACTATTAATACTATAACCCGGCTATTTAGGACTGTATCCCTGCTGACTCAGACTACTTAGCCGAGGGTAACGTCACCGCCAAAAGCGGGGCCTACCACAATTTGCATTAATAACTTAATTCATTATCTTTCAATAATCCGACCCTTTAGGATTGTATCCTTGCTGACTCAAACTACTGGGTTGAGGGTAACGTCGCCTTCAAAAGAGGGGCCTACTACAATAACTAAGATAATCTCTTAAACAAGTGCAAAAGTGCGAAAATAATCAAAGGTTATACTAATACACGTGTCGGATCCAAGTGATTCATCTTGTCTATCTGTTTTTATTTTATTTTTATTTTCAGCATTTAGTTAGTTTTTATTTTTCTTAGTTTAAAACATTTTTCTAACTTTTTGATTTGATTAGACGTTGAGGATAAACCGGTATTAAAAGCTCTTGTGTCCTTGGACGACCTCGGTATCTTACCAACACTATACTACGTCCACGATGGGTGCACTTGCCCATATGTGTGTTTAGTGTTAGTAAATATCGTGTTTTATAAATTTAAAACTTGGTTAAAAGTGTAAAAAGGGGCTTAAATATATATCAAAAATATATACACACCGACACACATCAAGTTTTTGGCGCAGGATTTTAAGAAAGCTTAAAATCGACGGCTTAATCAGTTTTTCAAAACCTTTTCAAAACGCGCGCACATTTTTCTGCATTTTAGTTTAGTTTGCATTTACAGTAGCCTGAACACGGGGCCGTGCTCGCTGAACACGCCCCCGTGCTGCATATTTTTAGAGTAGATACCCAGATACAGAGTCTGAACACGGGGCCGTGCTCACTGAACACGCCCCCGTGCTCAACGTGACCAGTAACTTTAATTAAAACGCCCAGATACAGACCCTGAACACGGGGCCGTGTTCACTCAACACGGGGCCGTGTCCAGCTTCTGTTTCCGTCTTATTTTTGTTTTCTGGTCCCGAGACTCAGTTGTGGTCTGTTGAGTGATTCTTATGGATCAATACTCAAGAGGTTACAACTACACCTATGATGAGGATGATTATAGAGGTAATTATTGCACTAATTGTCGTAACGCACGCTCGGTTCAATATAATACTTCATATCAACCATCCAATTCATACAACCATTATGAGGAGCCCAGGTACGAGCCATCGACTTCATACACATCCTATGAAGACCAAAGGTATGAACCTCCTCCCTCATACTCATATTTTGATGAACCGAGGTATGAGCCTTCATACTCATACTTTGAAGACTCAAGATATGAACCACCACCTTCATATGCTTATTATGAGGAACCATGGCGTGAACAACCCACCTCATATGAGTACTATGAAGAACAAAGTTTCGACCCTTATCCATCATATACTTATAATGAAGAACAATGGTGTGAACCATCTACTTCATATGAGTACTATGAGGAACCGATGATCGAACAACCGGATTCAAGCTTTGAGGACCCAAATTCTTTTTCTCTCACCGAAGTAACTAATAGGATATTAGAACAACTTAAAACTATCGAACGTTATATAAAGGAATCTCGCGCAAGGGAAGAGGAATCCCGCGCAAGAGAAGAACTAAAAAGTAATAATAACGTAGAGATAGTTGAAAGTATAAAAATGGAAGAACAAGAAAGTGAAAAACCGACACATGAGTTAAACAACGAAAGAGGTAAGGTCGATAATGCTAAAATTCAAGAAGAGTCTAATTTTGAAGAAATTAATCTCTTGTCACCTACTTTCGAAAATCATTGTTTAGTAACCCCTCATGCTAAGTTTTTAAAAGAGTTAAACACTAATACTAAAATTGAAGAAATGGTAAGTGTTAAGTTAACTAATGATCAAACTTCGCTAATAAAAGAAGATCCTTTTGAAATTAACATTACACCGGTTCCATGTTTTTTTCAAAATTCCTTTATTAGTAATATTACAATTGATAAAGATCTTTGTGTTAATTTAATGCCAAACTACATTTTCGAAAAATTAAGTATTAGTGATTTTTCTCCACTTCAAATACCCATTTTTCTATCTAATCGGAAAATAATAAAATCAATCGGTGTAGTTGAGGATATCTTGGTTCAAACAAATCAAATGGTAATCCCAACTGACTTTGTCATCCTTGATGACGCTCCCCTAGTGTTGGGACGGCCTTTTGTAAAAACTCATGAAGCTTTGAAAAACCGGAAATTCAACAATCTACCTCTTCAATTAGGGGCATTCAAAAGGAGCATAGATCTTGAGCGCTCAATGAAATATCCTTTTGGCAATGACGACCCCCTAATTGAAGATGAGCCAGAGCCACCTGATAAGGTGGGTCTAGCCAAGGACCCTTATAAACGTGGCGCACCACGGAGGCATTCCGCGGAACTATCCGTAGTTTAGTTTAGATTAACCTTTATGTTTTCTAGTTTAGTTTTTAATTTTCAGGAATAAAACACACTCAGGATGGTGAAGGACACTAAGGGAAGCTTGAACCAACACCCCAAGCACAAAAACAGAGCCTCTCGACAATTTTTCTTCATTACAGCAAGTTCAGCACGGGGCCGTGCTCACCCAACACGCCCCCGTGCCCAAAAATTTGCAGAAATGCCCAGTTCAGGTACCTGGACACGGGGCCGTGCTCACTGAACACGCCCCCGTGCCCAGCCTTCTGTTTACTTTTGGTACTGGCAGTCTGGACACAGGGCCGTGCTCAGCCAACACCACCCCGTGTTCAGCTACCCAGTACCATAAAATCTTGTTTTTAACCCACTTTTACACATTTTAATCAACCGAAAAAATTTATTTTTGGGACACATTGAGGACAATGTGTAATTTAAGTGTGGGGGGATACTAAAACCTTGAATTTTGCAAGTCCTATTAACAAGCCTTACACAAAACTCTATTGGAACCGCTAATCACCCCAAATTTTTTCAAAAAACTTTTCGTTTTTTTTACTTGTCTTGGTTTAATTTGGGAATAACAAGTTCTAAAAAGGTTATATTTTTACAAATTTACAACCAATAGCGTCGTGATAAAAAGAACCAACATAAGAAAATTATGAAAAGGCATGACAAATCTAGTTAAAATTTAATTATATATACTTGATCACATTAAAAACCCATTCCCACAAAAGTGAGTTTTGAGCCTTTATTGAGCATACAAATACATATCTTTAAACTAAATGCTCACTTTTCGTTTCTTGTGTGAATAGCCGCTTGGTTTCTTACGACTCTAGAACTTGCCACGACGATACATTCCCGGTCCTTACCAACTTAAACCCGAGTAAGTAAATGATGGAGGCATTAGGAATAACCCCTTTTTATTTTTACACCATTAATTTTCCTTTTTTTTTACCACCTACCCAAAAATCCCCCTAGTTAACCCCTTTGAGCCTAAACCTTTTCGTTTCTTTCCCCCAAACAAACACCCTTTACCCACCAAAACCTTTTTCATTTTAAACCCTTTATTTTAGTAACAAAGCTCGGTTTTCTTGTGACACAAAAAAAAAAAAAAAAAAAAAGAGATGAAGTTAGCAATAAACAAACAAGCTCATCAAAAGAAACCTTGTTTGAAAAATGCTTCATTAGAATAAAATAAAAAAAAAGTGAAGAAAAAAAAAGAAGAAAAAAAGAAAAAAAAAAACAAAGTGTTTTACGAAAACCGACGCTTTTTACGTTTTTTTACTAACCACTAACCCAACCACCCACCTTTAGCCCAAGCCTAACCCTTCACCCAAAAAGTCCTCTTGATATTTACAAAGGTATAAAGTTAAAAAGGAGGAGGATTGATTGCTTGGCAAGTTTATGGTAGGAATAAGTTCCATGCCGCTCTCGAGTGATTCACTAAAAATACACCTTCGGCCGAGTGTTGAGTGATCCCCCGTGAGGTATGTGAACTTGTATATAAATGAAATTTTAAAAAGGCATGTTATGCCCAAATAAGTAATTTCTCTTATGAAACGGTCTAAATAAATCACAACGAATATGATTGTAAATAGTATAAAAATAAAACCCAGTAAAGATCTTGGATTCCCGACACTCAAGACAAGCCCAAAACCTTCTCTTCTACCCATTCCATTTGGGAGTGTAAGCCACATATTAAAGAGTTTTGCTTGAGGACAAGCAAAGATTCAAGTGTGGGGGTATTTGATGTGTGTAAAATGCAACATATAAATTACATCAAATGAGGCAAAAAACTAACCCTTTTTAAGTACTAATGTTGGAAAAAGTGTGCTTTTGTCTTCCTTTTGTATTTTCAGGGTTAAAAGAGCTTAAATGAACAAAAGAAGCAAAAATGCAGCCAAATCCAACATAAATACAAAGAAAAGGAAGAAACGTGGCATGCCCGACTCCTCGACAGCATCTCCCAAAGCAAAAACAAGAAGAAAGCTGAGCATGGGGCTGTGCCCAGCTGAACACGGGGCTGTGTCCAGCGGACACGGGGCGTGTCCAGCTCAACACGGGGCCGTGCTCAGCGAGCACGGGGCCGTGTCCAGGATGGTCAGCCCTGGCAGAAAAGACAAAAGTGATAGAAGCTTCTGTTGCCCACCACGGGCCCGTGCCCAGTGAACACGGGGGCGTGGTCAGAGTGTTGCAGGTGCATTTATTGTAATTGCGAATTACAATTAATGAAGAGAGAGAGTGTCAGACGGGCACGGGGCCGTGTCCAGCGGACACGGGGCCGTGCCCAGGCTTCTGTTCAGCCTATAAATAGGAGTGCTTGGAGCCATTTCAACTCATCCCTTGGCACACCACCTCTCTCACACTTCATCCACCACCCACCACCACCATAACACCATCATCCACCACCATCATCCATTGTCCATCGTAGAGTGTGTGAGTCGTCTCGGGATCCAAGATTGATAGTAAGAGTTCTTGACAATCAAGGCCATGTTTGCCTAAGTCTCTTACATCACTTGGTGAAGACAAGTGTTTAGTATAACACTTTTTATTTTTAATCTTTTGCACTTTTTATTTGGTTTTGTATTAATGACACGAATCGTGAACAAGGATAAAGATTAGCTGCGAAGGATGTGGAGATCACATAGTTGAAGCGCCGATTGTTCGAGGCTCATGAAAAAAGTGAATCATTAGAGATAGATCTTGAAGCCGAAAAGGTGAGGGTTGAACTGCGAGGAGGCGAAGAAAGCGGCCGTAGAGGCGCGTGACATCAGTACCTCAGCCCTGAATGTGGCTGATGTGTGTAAAATGCAACATATAAATTACATCAAATGAGGCATAAAACTAACCCTTTTTTAGTACTAATGTTGAAAAAAGTGTGCTTTTGTCTTCTTTTGTATTTTCAGGAACAAATGAGCTTAAACAAACAAAAGGAACAAATATGCAGCAAAAACTAACATAAATACAAAGAAAAGGAATAAACGTGGCATGCCCGACCCTCGACAGCATCTCCCCAAGCAAAAAACAAGAAACAGAAGGCTGACCACGGCTCGTGCCCACTTGACACAAGGGCCGTGGTCAGATGTCTGCAGAAATGGACAAAGCTGTGGAAGCTTCTATGCCCACCACGGGGGCGTGCCCAGCTCAGCACGGGGCGTGGTCAACGCTAAGATTTACAGAATCTTGCAAATCTTGATAGTACAGATACGCTTTTGCACACGGGGCCGTGCCCAGCGAACACGGGGCCGTGTGGAGCCTAATGCAGACAATTGCAATTAATGAAGGAAGAGAAAGGGATTGGCCACGGGGGCGTGTCCAGCGGACACGGGGCCGTGGCCGGGCTTCTGTTCAGGCTATAAATAGGGATGCTTGGTTTACTTTAAAGGCATCCCTTGGCAAACCACCTCTCTCCCAGTTTGCCACCACTCCACCACCACTACAACACCCACATCAACCACCATCATCCATTATCCACCTTAGAGTGTGTGTAGTAGTCTCAGGAATCCAAGATTGATACTAAGAGTTCTTGTCAATCAAAGGCCATGTTTGGCTAAGTGTCCTTTACATCAACTTGGTGAAGACAAGCATTTAATGTCTACTTTTGATTTTTAATCTTTTCACACTTTTATTTGGTTTTGTATTTAATGACTTTAATAACTAGTTTCTTATGTTGAAGGTGAAACTTCCTTATCATTTGTCCGTGGTGTCTTGGCATTACTTTACTGTTTATATAAAGTAAAAGATTTTCACCATTGATATCTCTACAGTCTATATAGAGATATGTTGCTACCTGGTTGGGGGTTAAGGGAATCGGTTTGGTAAGGTTCTTGCCTTGTTCGGTGTATAGATCCTGCAAGGACCTGGTCAAGCTTACTAGGACCTCCTTCAATACCCACTGGCGGGGGTGCGAATGGCTTGATCCCCTCATATGTAAACTACTATTAATACATTAAACCGGCTTCTTGGGATTGTATCCCTGCTGACTCAAACCACTTAGCCGAGGGTAACGTCACCTTCAAAAGAGGGCCTACCACTTTACGCATTAATAACTTAATTAATTTTCTTCCAATATTCCAACCCTTTGGGATTGTATCCTTGCTGACTCAAACCACTGGGTTGAGGGTAACGTCACCTTCAAAAGAGGGGCCTAATACTATAACTAAGATAATCTCTTAAAGAGTGAAAAGTGCGGAAATCATCAAAAGGGTACATTAAAGGCGAGTCGGATCCAAGTGATTCATCTTGTCTATCTGTTTGTATTTTATTTTTATTTTCAGCATTTTTAGTTTTTAGTTCTTATGTTTAAAAATCTTTTCTCAAAAATTTTAGTTTGATTAGACGTTGAGGATAAACCGGTACTAAAAGCTCTTGTGTCCTTGGACGACCTCGGTATCTTACCAACGCTATACTACGCTCACGATGGGTGCACTTGCCCATTTGTGTGTTTAGTGTTAGTTATTTATCGTGTTTTATAAATTTAAAACTTGACTAATGTGTAAAATGGACTTAAAATATTAGTAAAAACATATTAAACCTTACACACACCAAGTTTTTGGTGCCGTTGCCGGGGACACAAGGATTTTAAGAAAGTTAGGAATCAACGACCTAATCATTTTTCTTAGTCTTCTGTTTTTTTAGGATTTTTCTAGATTTTCAGCTTCTGCAGACTTCAGCACGGGGCCGTGCCTGCTAAACACCCCCCGTGCCCAATCTTTGGTACTGGCAATCCTGTTTTAAGTCAGACAGTACCTGAACATGGGGCCGTGCCCACTGAACACGCCCCCGTGCCCAAGCTTCAGTTACTGAAAACAGAACCGTAAGATCCCGACGGTTGGTAATTTCTGACACAAACATGAGTGATATTGATTATTTTTACTTTCGTTTCTCTTATGGTGTGTGGTGTCAAATATGTGGTGGATCTCATGAATATTTAAAATGTTATTTTTTAAATTACACTCCCCACTATATAGACCCATCATTGTCATATAATGTTAAGCTGGGCGAAAGTAAAAACGATCCCTATCTCTCCCTCGAATGCTCTCAATCATCTCTTCTAGATGATATGATTCTTGAAGAATTATTTCAAATGGAAGAAGTAATTCCCCAATTGATAAAAGAACTTGAGATGGAAATAAGTTATCCATCTCAAGACGACAATCAAGGAGAATTATTGAGATCGCATTCGGAATATAACAACATCGTCAATCCCGAAAGCCCCTCTAACTCTAGTGAGGACATGAGCGATAGTCGTCCCTGTGTCGATTGTGCCGTGAAGGACTCTCCATCGGTCTCCGCCGATGCGTTCATAGACCTGAGCGATTCAACATATACCTTCTTTAACGAGAGCCCGGATAAGGGGAATAAAGGTTGGTTTCGCCCACCGTATTTAGTTTAGGTTTTACCCTTTCCGATAACCTCTTGCGTTTTTGTTTAAAGCTAGGGCAACTAAGGTACCTCAGGCACTTCGATTTTGTTCCGTCCAGTAAGGAACCACCTGATCTGGACAAATTCCTTAAAAATAAAAAGCAGACTCTCTAGCCATGGGGTCGTATCCAGGTCAACACGCCCCATGCTCACCTAAAAATTGACCACGGGGTCGTGTCCAGGTCAACACGCCCTGTGTTCAAGATACGAACAAAATATGTCAGAGTTTGTCTGACCACGGGGCCGTGGTCAGCGTGTTGTTGTTTTCTATAAATGCAGCAAGATTCCTGCACATTTGGACCCATTCCAAAGACAAAGATCTGGTGGGATCTTCACATATACCCTATAAGGTATATTCCAAAGAAGGTTCTCAACAACCATCTTGTCTTTACTACTTTTGTCTCTTGCCTTCTTCTTCACAAACTCCTCAAAACCTCCATTAAAGCTTGAAATCTCCATGTTTTCAAGCTTTATTGTGATGTTTGTTAGGTTTTTAATCAAGGAATCTTATCAAAAATAAGTTTTACAACATTGTTTTAAGTTATTTCTGCTCAGAAATGTTTCAAAAGTCAGAAAAATAATTTAAAACACAATGATTCCTTGTTTCAAAAATCTGCAGATTGGTGGCCACGGGGCCGTGGCCGGAGTTACTGTTTCATTAATTTGAAAATTTTTTTCGACTTGTTTTCTTAGAATGTCGAGCAAGAATAGCGGAATCTCTTCAGCTCACTCAAGGAACAGTCGCAGGGAAAGAAGGCCATCGATTGAAACAACCCTTGTGCGTCACGTAATGGCGCTAAGAGAAGCACTCGATGAGATGACATCCGTAGAAGAAGTCCTAATCGACCGTATCAACTATTTAACGATGGGGCTAGAGAATAGCTTCTAAGAACTCAACCTTTTGCACCAAAGGTTGAACATTCTTGCAATGCCTCCTATGGAACCAATCTTTCCTCAAGAAGATTGGAACTTGGCACAAGAAGTTGTTAATCCCACCGGATGGGACGATATTCCCCCGGAACCTCCTCTTGACGCCTTACAAGAGGTTCCGGTAGAAGTCGCACCTTCTCAACATGAGGAAGCCAACGAGCCCGCCTTCCTTCTCCCCGGGAGATAGAAGAATGGCTTAACGATGTGTGAGGGGCCCCTTCTGGAGAAGGAGTTCTACAAGCCTTTTTTAACCGAAAGAATCATCTTTTCGGAAATTTTGCTCTTATAATAAAAATATCTAGGCTAGGACTTCTTTGTAGTTTAAGATTTCTTGCATTTTATGACCTACTTATCCAATTTTTAGTATGTACTTTTTAGGAATTATGTAATTCACTCTTCAATGAATGATGGTTTTTAAGTATTAAATGGTCTTTGGATGATGTTGTAATGGTTGAATACACTCGAAAATGTGGAGGTTTCCAAGGGAACTTTAAACCCACACCCTATGCACAAAACAGAGCCCCCGACAATTTTCCTCCATTACAGCAAGTTCAGCACGGGGCCGTGCTCAGCCAACACGCCCTCGTGCCTGAGGTTCTGCAGAAAATGCCCAGTTCAGGTAACTGGACACGGGGCCGTGCTCACTGAACACACCCCCGTGCCCAGCCTTCTGTTTAATATGATACTGGCAATCTGACCACGGGGCCGTGCCCGGACTAACTGTAACACCCTTACTATTTTAAGAGAGTTCTAGTACCAATAACGACAATTAGTTGTGCATTTACATATACATATCACATATAAAAATACGGGTTTATTAAAAACTTTTACAGTTTAAAAGTTTTACAACAATGTAGTTGGGTTCGTCGTTTAAAAGTTACGACATAAGGCCGTGCGGAAGCTTTAATCTCGTGTGTTCGGTTCTTCGATTAGCTTAATCATCATCCGGCATCCCGTAATATACCTATGATCAAAACCAACATGAAAGTTATTTTTGGTAGTGTAAAATGAGTTTAACCAAGTTCATAGCATCAACCAACTAAAACAAATGTATATATATACATATAATATAGGGTAAGGATAGTGTAAAAAGGGCCTAAAGTGTGAGAAGTGTATTATAACACTATATATATTACTATATAACACCATATAAACACCGTATAACAATATGTAACACCATATAATACCATATAACACTATGTAACACTATATAACATTATATAACAAATATAACACTATACATCTATCATAGACATGCTATCAGACAACCTATAGTGTTATATTTGTTATATAATGATATATAGTGTTACATAGTGTTATATGGTATTATATGGTGTTACATATTGTTATACGGTGTTTATATGATGTTATATAGTATTATATATAGTGTTATAATACACTTCTTACACTTCTCACACTTTGAGCACTTTTTACAGGATCCTCTACCTATAAATATATATATATATATATATACATATATATATATATATATATATATATATTGGGTAAGGATAGTGTAAAAGGCCTAAAGTGTGAGAAGTGTAAGAAGTGTATTATAACATTATATATAATACTATATAATACCATATAAACACCGTATAACAGTATGTAACACCATATAATACCATATAACACTATGTAACACTATATATCATTATATAACAAATATAACACTATACATCTATCATAGACATGCTATCAGACAACCTATAGTGTTATATTTGTTATATAATGATATATAGTATTACAAAGTGTTATATGGTATTATATGGTGTTATATATTGTTATACGGTGTTTATATGGTGTTATATAGTGTTATAATACACTTCTCACACTTCTCACACTTTAGGCACTTTTTACAGGATCCTCTACCTATATTTATATTGTATTTTTCTTTTCGGATTCATGCCTCTCGCGCCACGCGAGAGGCTTCTTCTCATCTTTCGCGTGCCGCGACATCCGTCGCGTGGCGCGCCGGATTTACCACACTCCCTCTCGTGGTGCGAGGGAGACCATTTTCCAGCAGGTCCATTCCTGGAACCTGCATATCTGCCAGCTATGGTTATTAATCGAAAATCAAACTTTAAAGTGCCATAACTTTCGTTCTAGTTATCCATTTTACACGATTCTTTTTCCTACGCGTCTGTAATTAAATTACGGACCCGTTTATCACCTTGGTTTACATAAAAATCTGATTTATCCATGTTGGCTCATAAATCCTTTAGGTGATTATTCGACCCGTTTGGCATTATTATTTCACTACATGCTCTAAAAAGAAAATAGTTAATTCCTATCATTTTACCCATCCCGGGCTTGTCAAACCTTAACGTTTTTGCTCCCACCCTAGAGTTTACGTAGGCGTTTACATTCACCGATTCATTTGTACCTATCTAAGCATTTATCCACAATTTACTTCTTAGTCTATTTTGACCCGGAAACGTTTTTGCCTATACTTTTTATATGTATCTAAGGGTTTCAAAATCAATAAACAAGTTTCTAAACAAACTCTAACGGTCGTTTACCCGGTTCGCCCGTTAAGGGCTTTTTGGTCAATTCTAGTCTCTTATTTTACGAAGAAAGACTCTCACCAATTATTGACCAAATTAGCACTTTTAACTACAACATAATTATACGTACCTGGCTCGGATCAATACATTGACCCGTTTTAATACCTTGTCTCGAAAATTTGCTAATTCATAGCAACGCTAATTCATAAGCCGCTTTATCCTGTAAGCATAAAACTTGACAAGTGCTTATTAGTCGATATTTGTCAAATGGTATCCACATTACCATTTGACCCGTTTTACTCTTTTTATTCATTAGGCTTACGTATAGTAACTGTTCAAAAACCCATTTTTATAATTAGCTTTTCATGGCTAATTTACCGTTCTATCTCTTTTACCATTAAACATGGTTTTTATCATTTATATTAGTTCGGACCCGTATTATTTCGCGTCGGGAACCATATCTTGAATATTATCCTTATTGTATTTGAAACTTATAGGATGAACATTTATTTTACTAAAGGGTGTAAGTTTCACTTACCTTGCATCCGGTTATGTCCTTTTCCGCGTACTCGATCCGTTTGACCCGCTTCTTTCCCAAGTCTTCATCTAGCTTGTCTAGAGTCAAACTATCATCATCACAATTTGTAAGACGGTTATATTAGTCATAATCGTTTACGACTATTCCATCCTACGGGTTTTTTGTCGAATTTATCATTCGACCATATCAAAATTATTATTCGATTTAATCATTGGACGGTTTGACTTTTTAAAAGTCAACTGACTTATCAATATATTCAAATGCACATTTGGTTCATTGAACTCACTTAGGCATATTTCATCTGAACTCTTAATGAAATCAAATTTTGCACACAACCAAGTAGACCGCGATTTCATTCAGGCATTTCATATCACTGAAAAATGGGCTGTTTTTGGTGACTTGTTTAACCTGTTTACAAGTCTTAAAAAATTATGTTTTTTTATGTGGCGTAACTCTCGGAGGGTTAGGCCTTGTGTTAAAATTTCAAGATCTAAATCTTTACCAAAATTCGTAAAAATTCATTTACTTAGCTGCAATCAGATTCGTCACTTCTGACTGCAGCTTACGTATAAATTTATTAAAAATTCTTTGTTTATCCGATTGACGAAATTCCAATTGGCGATTATTTTAATCGCTTAAAACTATCTACAGTAAAAACTTAAGATCATAACTAAATTCCTAAATTGAGTTATGACATTCGTAATGGGCTGCAAATTCTGCCAGAAAACGCAGTTTGAACCTTTGATACGGAAAAATTCATAAAACGCTCAATTTTTGTCGAAAAAATGCGATTCCAGTGGGGTTTTAAAGATATTTCCTGGAATTAAATTTTAGACTCAAGAAACACATATTTTTGTCACGTTTTGTTCAGGTTACAGCCAATACAAGTCGGCTGTAAATTCTGATCAGGAGCTGTTTGAATTCAGCTTTCAGTTTAAGCATGTTCTTGACATCATAACACTAATTTTTAGTAATCAAAACCCTAAAAACATCTCATACATGAATTTAGTATCAACAAAAATCTGAATTTACTTGAGCTAGGCATGATTTCAATATATTCTTGTCTAGGGTTTACTCCTAAACACTATTTCACTTCAATATCATCCATACCACAATCATGCAACATCAATTTCGAATTTCTTATGTACATCAAGAATTCTCAACTTCATAAATATCAAAAATCCGACATACCTTACGATCCTCACGACTAGGTGATCGTTTCTATGTATTCATGCATCGATTTGGGGCTTGAATCAAGCTTCAATTTGTTGATTTTGCTGAAGTTAGGGCTTTTAACCCTTTCTTCTTCTCCTGGGCGATTTCACGCACGCACACACATATCCAGTGTGTGTTGTGTTTTATTTTTTTTTTATTTTTACTCAATATAAGTTCCCCACTTGACAACATTAGTCCCTCATGTTTTTATCTTGATAAATTGAAGCTACTACTCACCATTTATCATTTAACCACATACTACTAACTAGGTTAATTATTCCTAGTTAACCTAATAGGTTCGGGAAGTTATAACTTGTTATATTTTAAGTCCCGTTAACTCGGGCCTTTTATATACTTTGTTTTCTCAAAGTATCTGTCCTCTTTTTTAATTAATATTAGATTTGTTTACTTAAATCCTAATATTTAACGGGTAAATTTTCACCACTAACGGTATTTTACCCATCATTAACATTAACGTTTTTTGGGGTGTTACACTAACACGGGCCCGTGGCGAGACGCCCAGTAACATAAAATTTTGTTTTTCAACACCTTTTTTACACATTCAATCAACTTAAAAACTTATTTTTTGGGACACATTGAGGACAATGTGTAATTTAAGTGTGGGGGGGGGGGATGCTAAATCATTAATTTCGCAAGTCCTAATAACAAGCCTTACACAAAACTCTATTGGAACCGCTAATCACCCCAAAAATTTTCATTTTTTTTACTTGTCTTGGTTTAATTTGGAAATAACAAGTTCTAAAAGGTTATATTTTTACAAATTTACAACCGATAGCATCGTGACAAAAAGAACCAACATAAGAAAATTATGAAACGACATGACAAATTTAGTTAAAATTTGATTATATATACTTGATCACATTATAAACCCATTCCCACAATAAGTGAGTTTTGAGCCTTTATTGAGCATACAAACATACATCTTTAAACTAAATGCTCATTTTTCGTTTCTTGTGTGAATAGCCGCTTGGTTCTTACGACTCTAGAACTTGCCACGACGATACATTCCCGGTCCTTACCAACTTAAACTCAAGTAAGTAAATGATAGAGGCATTAGGAATAACCCATTTTCCTTTCAACATCATTATTTTTCATTTTCTTTTTCACCTACCAAAATCCCCCTAGTTAACCCCTTTGAGCCGAAACCTTTTCATTTCTAAACCCACAAAACAAACTCCCTTTACCCACCAAAACCTTTTTCTTTTAAACCCTTTATTTTAGTAAAAAGCTCATTTTCTCGTGACGTTTCTCTATAAAAAAATGAAAGTCTAGCAATAAACAAACAAGTTCCTCAAAGTAACTTTGAACTTGTTTGAAAATGCTTAGTTTGAATAAAAGTCACAAAAACAAAAAGTTTTACGACGACCAACGTTTTTTACGCTTTTAGCCCTTTTTACTAACCACTAACCCAAAACCACCTACCTTTAGCCCAAGCCTAACCCTTCCCCAAGTCCTCTTGATATTTACAAAGGTTTATAGTTAAAAAGGAGGAGGATTGATTGCTTGGCAAGCATATGGTAGAAGTAAGTTCCATGCCGGTCTCGAGTGTTTCACAAAAATACATCTTCGGTCGAGTGTTGAGTGATCTCCCGTGAAGTATGTGAACTTGTATATAAATGGAATTTTAAAAAGGCATGTTATGCCCAAATAAATAATTTCTTTTATGAAACGTTCTAAATAAATCATAATGAATAGGATTGTAAATAATAAAAAAAGAAAACCCAATAAAGATCTTGGATTCCCGACACTCAAGACAAGCCCAAAACTTCTTTTCTACCCATTCCATTTGGTGTGTTTGCCACATAATAAAGAGTTTTGCTTGAGGACAAGAAAAGATTCAAGTGTGGGGGTATTTGATGTGTGTAAAATGCAACATATCAATTACATTAAATGAGGCATAAAACTAACCCTTTTTTAGTACTAATGTTGGAAAAAGTGTGCTTTTGTCTTCCTTTTGTATTTTCAGGACCAAATGAGCTTAAACGGACAAAAGAATTAAATATGCAGCAAAAACTAACATAAATACAAAGAAAAGGAATAAACGTGGCATGCCCGACCACTCGACAACATCTCCCCAAGAAAAAAACAAGAAACAGAAGGCTGACCACAGCCTGTGCCCACTGGACACGGGGGCGTGGTCAGATGTCTGCAGAAATGGATAAAGCTGTGGAAGCTTCTACACCCACCACGGGGGCATACCCAGCTCAGCAAGGGGCGCGGTCAACGCTAAGATTTGCAGAATCTTGCAAATCTTGATAGTACAAATATGCTTATGCACACGGGGCCGTGCCCAGCGAATACGGGGCCATGTGGAGCCTAATGCAAACAGTTGCAATCAATGAAGGAAGAGAAACGGATTTGGCAATGGGGGCGTGTCCAGCGGACACGGGGCCGTGGCCGGGCTTCTGTTCAGGCTATAAATAGGGGTGCTTGGTTCACTTCAAAGGCATCCCTTGGCAAACCACCTCTCACCCACTTTGCCACCACTACAACACCCACATCCACCACCATCATCCATCATCCACCTTAGAGTGTGTAGTAGTCTCGGGATCCAAGACTGATAGTAAGAGTTCTAGTCAATCAAAGGCCATGTTTGGCTAAGTCTCTTACATCACTTGGTGAAGACAAGCATTTAATGTATTACTTTTGATTTTTAATCTTTTTGCACTTTTTATTTGGTTTAGTAATAATGACTTTAATAACTAGTTTCTTATGTTGAAGGTGAAACTTCTTTATCATTTGTCCGTGGTGTCTTGGCATTACTTTACTGTCTATATAAAGTAAAAGATTTTCACCATTCATAACTCTACGGTCTATATAGAGATATGTTGGCTACCTGGTCGGGGGTTAAGGGAATGGTTTGGTAAGGTTCTTGCCTTATTCAGTGTATAGATCCTGCAAGGACCTGCGTCAAGCTTACTAGGACCTCCTTCAATACCCACTGGTATTGGATGGCGGGGGTGCGAATGGCTTGATCCCCTCATATGCAAACTACTATTAATACATTAAACTGGCTACTTGGGATTGTATCCCTGCTGACTCAAACCACTTAGCCAAGGGTAATTTCACCTTCAAAAGAGGGGCTTACCATTTTACGCATTAATAACTTAATTAATTATCTTCTAATATTCCAACCCTTTGGGATTATATCCTTGCTGACTCAAACCACTGGGTTGAGGGTAACGTCACCTTCGAAAGAGGGGCCTACTACTATAACTAAGATAATCTCCTAAAAAGTGCCAAAATGCGAAAATCATCAAAGGATACATTAAAGGCGAGTCAGATCCAAGTGATTCATGTTGTCTATCTGTTTTTATTTTATTTTTATTTTACGCATTTTTAGTTTTTAGTTCTTATGTTTAAAAACTTTTCTCAAAAATTTTAGTTTGATTAGACGTTGAGGATAAACCGGTACTAAAAGCTCTTGTGTCCTTGGACGACCTTGATATCTTACCAACGCTATACTACGCTCATGATGGGTGCACTTGCCCATGTGTGTGTTTTGTGTTAGTAGAATATCGTGTTTTATAAATTTAAAACTTGACTAATGTGTAAAATGGGCTTAAAATATTAATAAAAACATATTACACCTTACACACCAGTGGCTCAGAACAATTATGCTGAGGCTCAATCGATCGTGGATACTCTTGTCTCTGAATCCGAATGGATGCGCAACATAGGAGTAGCTGCCGTGAGTTTCCCCTCTTTAATTCCTTAGATATTTATTGGTTCAACTTGTTTTCCTAATTTCTTTTCTTTTTGCATAGATTTCCAATTCTTTACTAAACGCCACTTAGCTAGATCAAGTGGTTGCAACGCTGATGGATGTCGCGCGTGCCGTCGGGCATCGCGGTGGGTATGTGGAATGTGCTTAACACGTTGAAGAAGCGCTTGGGAAGCAGTTTGGGACTCGCCACTGCTCTGTGACTGACCAGGCTGACGAAATGCTTTCGCGAGCTGAGGAGGTTTATGACCATCTCTCCTTGCCTGTTATGGAGTTGGTCACAGAAGCTTTAAAGCATGACGATTATGTGGCGCGACTGAAGTCCATCCTCATGCCTCCGGAGACTGTGGAGTTATTAGATGAGGAGGATGAGGAAGCCGGTGATGGCGATGGTGGTAATGAATAGGTGATAGGTTGTTTTGGCTTGAACGCCTTGTAACTTTTTGTGTTTCCAAACATGTAAACGTTGTACGGTAGCGCTTTTTTTGAATTGAATTTAAGTTTGTCTTTAACTTTTCAAGTTACAATTATTGCATTGTTGCTAGAAACTTTGGTTAAGTTAGCGCGAAAAAATGTAAGTGTGGCTCGTTATGGAGTATTGTTGCCCGGTCTCGCGCTATGCTCGCGGAGGACCTTGGAGGCTTAACTTAAGAGCTCGTAATTTGCTGATGTGTTTTCGTGCTAATCAAAAGTTTAACATGCATTTGTAACATAGAAGACATAGGATGATAATCATAAAACGTAGCCAACGTTTGCATTAAGTAACTGAAAAAAGGTGCATGGCCAACATACATAATTGAAAAAGGCGCTTGGCCAACATAGATAAAGAGTGGTTACATATAGCACTTGCGCAATTGTTACGCGTTCCATGTGCACGGGATGTTATGGCCATCTAAAGTGCGCAGTTTGTACGCCCCTTTTCCTAGCACCTCATGAACCAAGTATGGGCCTTCCCATTTTGGTACGAGTTTTCCAGGGCGCTCGGCATTAGAGGCTTCGTTGTCCCTAAACACATATTCCCCTGGAGTATATGTACAGATGCGCACCGTCACATTGTAGTATCGCTCTAACTGAGTCTTGTACTTGGCCTCTTTGATTCGCGCGATCTCGCGCCTCTCTTCGAGTAGGTCCAAGTCTAAACGGCGCTCTGCCTCGTTATCAATCCTGTTAATTGCTGATAAGTGCAGCGAGGGGAGGTCTATTTCTGTTGGGATAACCGCCTCTGAGCCGTAAACAAGGCTAAAGGGGGTTTCGCAATTGCTTGTTTTTGGCATGGTTCGATGAGCCCACAAAATGCTAGGAAGTTCATCGACCCAGCCTCTTTTTTTGGTGCCCAGGCGGGCCTTTATCTCTTCAACAATGCTTTTGTTGACACTTTCTACTTGATCGTTGCCTTGAGGGTACGCAACCGAAGAGAAAGTGTGCTCAATGTTCAGTTCCTTCATCCATGTCTGAAGATATTCGGATGCAAAATTGTTGCCATTGTCGGTCACTATTTTGAGTGGGAGGCCAAATCTGCAAATGATGTGCTCCCAGATGAATTTTGTACTATCATTGCTGAGGTTGAAGCGAGGGCCTTTGCCTCCACCCACTTAGTGAAGTAGTCAACAATGACAATTATGAATTTTACAGCGCCTGGGGCTTCAGGGAATGGTCCCACCATGTCAATCCCTCACTGTTGGAAGGGCCAAGCTGTTGATACAGGAATCAGATCATTCTTTGGGCGCAGGGTCTTCGGCGCATGCCTTTGACATGCATCATATTTGCGCAACTCTTTTAAAGCGCCGACGTGCATCCCTGGCCTGTAATAGCCTGTATTCATTATCTTTTCCACGACCATGCGCGTGCCCGCATGAATTCCGAAGATGCCTTCATGTATTTCCCTGATCAGATAGCTTGCATCTTGGGGGTCCACGCATCGCAATAATGGGCCTAAAAAGGATCTTCTGTAAAGAATGCCCCCATTCATTTCATAAAACAGCGCCTTGTTCTGGATTTTTCTCGCCTTTGTCTTGTTTTCTGGGAGAATTCCTTCTTGCAGATACTGGATGATAGGGGTCATTCACGAAGGTGGCCCTACCTCAATAACATTCACCTGGCGCAGCAGGACTGACGGGTTTTTCAAGACTTTAATTCTTACATCTTTGGCGAGGTGCTGAAATGCTGTTGAAGAAAGCTTGCTTAGCGCGTCCGCGGGCTTGTTCTCTGATCGGTTGATGTGAACAACCTTGTACGATTTGAATTTTTGGAGCAGCTCTCTAGCTTATTCCAAGTATAAAGCCATTACTTCTCCCTTTGCATCATACAAACCATTGATTTGACTCGCGATCAGCAGAGAGTCAACATGCGCTTGTAAGTTCTGTGCTCCTATCTTGATGGCCAGGCATAAGCCTTCCAAGAACGCTTCATATTCTGCTTCATTGTTGGTATTTTTGAAATCTAACTTGATAGCATAGGTGTACTCATGCTTTTCTGGACTGACGAGGCGCAAACCAGCACCTGCGGCGTCTTCATTTGAAGCTCCATCAGTGAATAACAGCCACAATTCATCCGATGTGTCTTTAATGGGAGTATCTACTGCTTCACATTCTTTGATCTTGTCTTCTGGAACTTTAGTAATGAAGTCTGCTAACACTTGGCCTTTGATAGCTGGGCGCGGCCTGTACAAGATGTTGTGGCCCCCCAGCTCAATTGCCCATTTCGCCAAACGGCCTGATGTCTCCGGTTTTTGCAAGATGGTGCCAATATGGAAGTTAGTGAGTACAGTGATTATATGCCTAGTGAAATACCTGCGCAACCTTCCAGAGGTGTGTAGTAGCGCGAGCACTACCTTTTCCATGGTTGTATAACGTGTTTCCGGATCGGTGAGCACCCTACTAACATAGTAAATTGGAGTTTGAACTCCATCTCTCTCCACTAGCAATACCGAACCAATTGCCTTGTTTGAAGAGGACAAGTACAAAATGAGTGGTTCCTTCTCGAATGGTGCAGTTAAAGTAGGGAGCTTGATCAAACATTCTTTCATCTTCTGGAAGGCTGCTTCCGCTTCTGGTGTCCATTTAAATTCTTGTTTTTTACGCAGTTGCGCAACGTACTGATGAAAGGATAAGACTTTGCTGCGTGATTTGACAAAAAACGATTGAGTGCGGCTAAGCGGCCGGCTAATCTTTGCATTTCTTTGATTGTGCGCGATAATGGCATCCGCTCAATGGCTTGAATCTTTTCAGGGTTGACTTTAAAACCGCCATTTGTAACCACAAAACCCAGAAACTTGCCTTTCTCCATTCCAAAAGAACATTACACTGGGTTAAGCTTCATGTTCACGCTTCTTAGAGAATTGAACGTCTTCTCAATGTCTTTCAACATCTAGTCCTCTTCAGGACTCTTGATCACAAGATCATCAATGTACACTTCGATATGCTTCCCAATGTCATCACTAAATGTCTTGTCCATTAATCGTTGGTAAGTCGTGCCAGCATTTTTGAGCCCGAAGGGCATTTTTGGGTAGCAAAAGATTCCGATGTCAGTGCGGAAAGCTGTTTTGTCTTCATCTTCCAGCTTCATCTGGACTTGGTGATATCCCTTATAGCAATCTAAAAAGAATTTCCACCTGAACGACACGAGAGAATCTATCTTCTTATCGATCTCAGGCAATGAATAGCAATCTTTGGGACACGCCTTATTAAGATCTGTGTAGTCAACACACATGCGCCATCCTCCTGTAGACTTCTCAACCATTACAGGGTTTGCAACCCAACTTTGTTAGCGCACCTCTCTCAGTATTCCTGCCTTTAGTAGTTCACAAACTTGTTTATTCATAGCCTTTGTCTTGTCTGATCCTAGGCTGCGCTTTCTCTGGACCTTAGGCTCGACAGATGGATAAGTATTCTGCAGGATCGTATTCGGACCCGAACGAGTCGATCAGAAGAGTTTTACTCAATACGAAAGGCGGAAACAGACGTATTGAGGTCAATTCAGCAAGAATATTGCTTTTAACCTGTCGATTTGATTGATATAATGACGTTTTACAGCGTGACGACACTTCGGCAGCACTTCGTTGCAAAACCGGAAAATCTATGTGTGATTTCGCTTGAACTGGCATATATATAGCCATTGAGATTCCGCTTGAACATGACAAGTTCATTTCAAGCGGAATTAACATCATAAACTCAAGCGGAATCAGCAAGATAATCTCAAGCGGAATTAGAAACTATTTGATTTCGCTTGAACATGACCTGGTGTCATTTCAAGCGGAATCACCACTAATTTCCACTTTCTCATTTTCCGTGCCCTGATCTAACTAGTTCTATACAAGACTCGATACAAGACGAAGTCGACAGACGCATGCACCAACAAACTCCCCCTCGAGTGTTGACGAGTCTTCAGTGTCGAGTCTTCGCATCTTCAATCTTTATCAGTCTTCGGGCTTCTCTTCGAAGTATCTTACACTGAAAAGCATCCTTCAAATCTCTCTCTTTTCTTCAATCAGCACTATCAGACTCCCTTTGAAGAAATACTCTCCTCCTCGAATGTTGAATCTTTAAATTCATCAGCATCAGCAATCTCAGGATCACAACCTGACTCTTTGATATTCAGACTCCCCCTCTCAGTAAGCTGGGATTGTAGTCTGGCTTTCATGGATTCAAGATCGTTGCCTGGCTTATACTCTGCTCAGATCGAAATCCTGGCTTTCTTTAATCACAAGCTTCTCAGGATCGATTCACCCAGCTCTTACTCAAACCTGCACATTCTCTACCACAAACATAAGCTTTTTATGATAAAGATTTGACATTCTTAGACACTACTTGCATATCTCTGACAAACCACTTGCAGAAATACAATTTTTATTTCAAATAACTTTTCTCATTTCAATTCAAAACATCTCAAATCATTTCACCCAAACCATTTGTTCATCATGTTTATGTAACACCTCAAAAATTTACGTCCAATAATGCATCGACACGTGTCATAGACTTTGCATATGCAAAAATACACTTTAGAGGGACTAAAGTTGACAAACGGTGAAAACTATGGAACGTAAGGGTCCAAAGTGTCAACAATGGATAAATAGACTCTATGATAACCCTACATAATGTTTATAACCTTAAACGGATGGATCATGGATCATACGAAGCGGAAATTGCACGAAAGTGAGGAATTACAAACTATAGGGGCTAAAAGTGTCAACATGTTGAATTAATACCTCTGAGTGATCTTTTGGCAGACCCGAAGCTTTGTAATGCTAAAATATACTCACTAGAATATGTGGTAAAAATTTCATGAAGTTTCGTTATCGTATGAGAAAGTTATGGCCAAAACCGTACTTGAGGGGTTAAAAGCGTCAACGTCGAATTTCATGGCTTTTCGGGTGAGCGCAAAGTTAACCAAGGACATTACCATGTTAGTAAATGTCCCAAGGTTCTTAAAAACCAATTTTGAGGGTTTACGAGTCAAAATAATTAGCCGAAACATCGCGTGCAAGGACAGGGACCAAAACTGCCACATTTAATAAAAGTTTGGCAGCTGCAGACCTCAGGCGGCCCGCCTGGGCTGCCTTACGCGGGCCGCGACCCGTGCCCAGATGCAGAAACTCGCGATCAGCTGCTGTTGAGTCCGAATTTTGAGTGCTTGACAGCTTGTATCACCTCTAAAACTCACCAATGGGTGGACATGCAATATGGGACACTTGTGAGCCTCTCATAACCTCTGAAACTCCTTAAAATCTGATCAAAGGCATCACATTTTGAGTTCTTGTGTTAGTAACAAGAACACTCACAACTATCAAAACTTCACAAGGCATTCCAGGAGCTTTCTGGTCGTCAAGGCAGCCTCATAGTGCTATCTAAGCTTCATTAGGACCTTTGTAAGCATTCATATCATTCTATAATTCGTTCTAGCTTTGATTATTAGCCAAAAGTCAATCCATTGTTCATATAGTTTGACTTTTAGATTAAACGAAATTGGCTCTGTCATTTCTCAAATTGAAACCACTTATAAGTTGGTATTTATGTGGGAAACAAACCCTCAAAAGGGTATTCTCTGATTCCCACTCTAAGCATGCTATTTGTCGAGTCAAAGTTGTTCTTAAAAAGTCAACAGAAATCGTTTTTGCGAAATATAGCGTAAATGGTAATGTAGATGACATGCAATCAGTTTGATCATCAAAAATAACTTATAATGAATATAAGAATGTGTTTTATCATAATCAACTCGACAATCTTTAGTATAAACTCGGATCGGAACCGAAAGTCTTATAAAAACGACTTTTTCGTTGACTCTCGATTCGGATCCATGCATGCATGTTTGAGATCTGTATTAGAGTATATTTTTGACCATTTTTATTTAAGTGTAACTCTCTGGAATTTTTACTACTTGAGTCTATGCTTAACCGATTCATATGCATGTTTCCGATTTATGCTTAAAGTTGACTAATTTGCCCTTTTTGATATAAAACGTGATTTTTGGAAAAGTGAAAGAGTAGAAATCTTTATTTCTGATTTATAGACTTGCACCGAAAATTTGAGATCAGTTGGTGGTCCAGATTTTGAGTTATGGCCGATATCGTAAAACTAAAGCTTTATGTTACATAATCGGCGCATTTAGCGTATAACCTATTTAAGGCCACTTTCTGATATAAAACTTTTTACCCACTGATGTTATATAATATTTTGGGATTTTTGATGATTTTTATTTAATTTTTGGCTGATCGTATCATAGGTCGCTAAGTTGATTCGGTTAATGCCGGTTTTGACCGTTTAAGCCATAAAATGAGTTTTATAAATCCTTTTGACCCCAAACCTTTTTCTACTGATTTTATTTGTTAAATAAATTATTTTGAGCATTCTGGAAATATAAAAATCTCAGCTTTCTTTTAAAAACCCGGAAACGGCTTTAAATCGCACTTTTAAGCGTTTTTAACGCATAGTATGCGTTACACCCAAATTAAACATATAAGGTTCATACCTACTGATGTATTTAGTATATTTTTATAAAATAACAGTAAGTATAAGTTCTTGAACTCAGATTTCCAGTTTTGGCATGTTTAGCCCTTGTGAAATTACCAAAATACCCCTACGGTGCATAGTTTGATTTTAAATGATAAGTTTTGTATATGGGTCATACCCTACTGTTATAATATGTCAAACTAAGTATATTTACTGTATAAATCAGACCCGTAACTCAGATTTCCAATTTAACTCTTTTATAATCTTTTAAATGACCAAAATGCCCTTATAAGGCATAAATTGAGTTTAAATTCATTCGGGGCAATATAGAACATAACTTGCTGATATTATATCATATTTAAAGCATATTATCTCAGGGAACTTGCATATGACTCATTTGGCTACCCGTAACGCTCTTTAGCGCTCGGTTCGGTTTACGTAACTAGTTTGCGTAAGTTGACCGAAACGGGTCAAACGTTATCATTTTTATCTCAAAATCCAGAATGTATTTAGTATACCCATATTATACAAGTATTCAAACTTGTCGGGTCTAAATCACATTCTATCCGGTCTTTCGCTTAATCGTGCGCTTGTACCGTATCGTCCTTAAAACTAACCGGTCTAAGCTTAGGCTTAAATAAAGACCCGTTAGGAATCTAATAGGTTATTATAAACCTTTGTTCCAGAATAGGAGGCCCGGTAAAAGCTACCTACACTTACCAATTGTGATTCATACTTACTCAGGTAAATACATTTTGACTTATTTTCCCTATACGGGCTTGGGGTACGGTATATATAGAATACCGCTTGATCGAGCATACAAATCTTGCACCCTTGGGTATGCAATTGGAATAATTTGATCGGCTCGTTTAAACAGTCTTGTTTTACTTTAAGCCTTTGGGGGGTTAATGACCGTGTCCCGGATATCCTTGGCATTATCTTACGAGATGGCCACGACCAGAGCACGGGGTGTAGGCGTACACCCGTCGTGTATAACTCTTTAATGTGGTGTGTCTATTAATCTTTAACCCAGACAAGATCCCGGGCTACCAAACGTACGAGTAGCATGTAATTCGTTCACAAGTTTATATTGCATAATTATCCCAAGTTATAAAAATATTTATGCCATGTGCATTTAAATCAATTTTCAATCATTTTCAAAATGAGTCAGTTAATTTGTATTTACCAGTGTAAACTGACGTATTTTCCCAAAAGGTTAAGTGCAGGTACTAAACGAAATAGGCTGGCTGTCTCCTAGAGCGTCCACAATAGTCTCGCAAGCTCGGACGACAATAAAACTGTTGAACAATTTTCTTATTTTATTTGATCCGCCTGTGGATCTGTTTCAACTACTCGTGATATTTATTATTACATTGTATTTAAAGTTGAAATGAATCTATTCTGCTTCCGCTGTGCATTATTATATTGTGTTGTTTGTCTATGACGATGCCAACTACGTCACCATACCCCACACCGGGCCCACCGGTGACACGTGGAGATCGGGGTGTGACAGGTTGGTATCAGAGCCAACGCTGAGTGAATTAAACACTAGTCTTTTGTGTTTAATCTCAGTTACACAATTGCACATTCCTCGATTTTCGAGTCTAGACAAAGAACTTAGGAAATGTTCAAATTTCTTTTTATTTTCTAACTTTGTCTTATATATATTTTGTTGTGCCACTTGTTTGATTTTTTTGACAGGTTCAAGATGCCGCCACGTGTACGAGGAAGGGGACGAGGAGCGTTCGCCACCTCTCATAACCATGAAGCTGGACCGTCGCATAGGCGAACCCCATCAGGATCCCATAACGCGGATGCCCGTAACCTTTGGAGATCGTTCGCTGAACCCGCCAGGCACTCACTGAGTACCTCACCTTCCCTACCACACTCTTTTGGGCCTCATTCTGAAAATGAGCCCCACAACTCCCACCAATCCTACATTCCTCTTCACCAGTCGCCTTATGACTACCCAGCACCCGTATATCAGGGCCTGTACAACCCTGATGCCTACTTGGAAGAACCAGTGGGTCATAACCCACTCGGACCTGAAGACCACTTTTCGGGTGGCAATGAGATGGAGGTCGATGAGGATACCGATCCTTCCATGCCACCGTCCGGTACACCGAACCACCCCATTGAGATATCTGATGGGTCACCGTTTTTGGGATCACCTTACAATGGTCCCGACAGTTTCGAGGAGAGATTCAAGCAGCACGACTGGGTTTTTACCCCTAGCTACCATAACTCTCCCATGCACCAGTCCTACCACAGCTCTCCTGTGCACTCACAGCATCACTCCCAGCAGCAGCTTCAGCAGCAGCCTCAGCAGCAGGATCCTTCTGAGGGATTCTGGCGCGACGTGGTCACTCCGCCGCCGCCACCACCTCCGGTTTTGCCTCCTCCGCCTCAGAGGCAAAGGAGGAACGCCCGTATGTCTACGCGAGGAGGGATACGCATTGGCACCCCTCGACATTCAGGTAGCAGCCGCTACTCGCCGCTTCACGAGGAGTCAGAGATGGGAGAATCTCAGCATCCCGTCTCAGAGGTGACTTCTGCGCCTATTGCGCCACTGCCACCGCAAAACTTTGGAGAGCCAATCCCTGCGTATGCTAGCGCAGCACAGTTCAACCCTTTCGAGCCGACTTTTCCCCCAGGATATGACTATACAGGGGATCCCTACTGGATAGCTTCAGGCTACAATCCTCTCAATCAGGAGAGTGCTTTTGGAGGTCCCTGGGCTACGGGACAATCAACTTTTGGATACCCACCGCATGGATACCAGCAGCCGCAGCCTTCTCAACCACCGCAGTATCAGCCACCGCCGCCGGCGCCAATGATGTCGCCACCGCAAGTACAAGAAATCCTTCAGGGGATAAACGACGTGCGGCATGAATTGCGACATGAAATGCGGGAGGATCGCCGACATAACCGCGGAATGTTTAAGAAGATGGTTGACTTGATCAAGGGTAAGGGTAAGAAGGATTATTGAATCCTTTGTTTGTTAGCTCATTTACTCATGTCCCTGCGTGGACATTTATTCCTGTATTCTACCCCTGCGTGGGTATAGCTCTTTCCTGTTCAACCCCTGCATGGGTTTGTTTTGATTGTTGTTTTGTTTGTTTGTTGTTTATTTGGTTTAGCCCCTGCGTGGGCATGTTATTTGAGATAAAAGTCCCGTTTAGGGCAAAGTTGTACTAGTTTACTTTATTTAAAATGGTTAATTTAAGCTTTTCATTTTATCTATATGCATGGACATAATATACAAATAAATGAAAAATATCAACTATTATTTGATTTACCATTTTAATAAGAATCTTAAGAAGGTAAAACCTAGCTTGAATGTCTTATTAAAAGGCCTGGCCAATATGGTAAAACCTGGTTAAAAAGATTCAAATCTCTGTTAACATCTCTGAACATGTTAACATTCTTGGCTAAGCGTGATCTGTAAAATCACACAAGCCATCCTTTTAATAAATTATCTACAGATTGTATCTGTATACATGTCTGATTATGACATGATGCCTACGGGTTATGACTATGTCATATAAAACAAAAAGGCAGTTGTGGTTTATAACTCCCTGCCAAGCAAAGGATTATTTGTTTAATTATACAATTCTAATCCTATAAAATTCTAAATTTAAAATTTAGAAGTTGTCCGAAGTGACTAGGCCTATGGTGCCAATATATATATTTCATTCTATGATATAGTTGCTAATAAAAGTACTGAATGAAATTAAATAAATTAACTATTATGGTTATTAATACCATGGTTAATAAATCGTCAAGAACGATAATACTGTTAGGTTTCTAAATAGACCTTGTCCTTACTTTATTGTAGCTCTTAAAGCTACATGGCAAAATCGGAAGAAACAAACAGTCGTTCAGGGGAACACCCAGATGACACAAAGATTCACGTAACTGGTGCGGAACTGCAAGCACTAGTTGAAAATGCTGTTGCCAAAGCTATTGATAGACAATTCAGAGAATCGAGCGGGACTCGGAGTAGGACCCGAACTGTATCGCATGTCAAGCCCAAGACTCATTCGAAGGCTCATAGTAAGCCGCCTTCTAAGAAAAATGAGCTGAAGAAGGATGATGAGGATAATCACTCCTCCAACCACAACAGTATACCGAAACAAGAAATCAAGCAGAAGCATGATACGCACAGTAAGTCCTGTACGTACAAATATTTCGTTTCATGCAAACCCAGAGATTTTACTGGGGAGAAAGGAGCAGTTGACTGCATGACGTGGTTAGATGAGATGGATACGGTTGTTGATATCAGCGGGTGTGCTGATCGAGACGTAGTAAAGTACGTGTCCCAGTCATTTAAAGGAGATGCTCTAGCATGGTGGAAATCGCTCCTACAAGCTGCCGGTAAGGCCACACTGTACGATATGTCATGGGAACAGTTTGTAGCCCTGATCAAAGAAAATTTCTGCCCTCAACACGAAGTCGAAAGGATCGAATCAGATTTCGTATCCCTGGTAATGAAGAACCTCGACTGTCAGGCATATCTCACCACATTCAACACCTTATCTCGATTAGTGCCATATTTGGTGACCCCAGAGCCACGAAGGATTGCCCGTTTTATTGGGGGTTTGGCACCAGAGATCAAGGCGAGCGTTAAGGCATCGAGGCCTACGACATTCAGATCAGTAGCTGATCTATCTCTCTCACTCACTCAGGATGTAGTCAGATTGAGAGCTCTTAAGAACTCTGAGGAGAACAAGAGGAAACGTGAGGATGACACCTCACGAAGATCGGAGAAAAGACACCGAGGGAACAACGACCACAGGAAAGGGTCGGGATTCAAGAAGGGAGATCATCAGTCGGGTGAGAAACCCAGATGCAAGATTTGTAGGAAGCATCATTTTGGGAAATGCAGACAGGAGTCTAGATCTCAATCTCAGCAGAAATTATGTGGGATTTGTAAGTCCCCGGATCATAAGGCATTAGATTGTAAGAAACTTAAGGATGCAACTTGTTATGGTTGCAATGAGAAAGGGCACATCCGGCCGAATTGCCCAAAGAATGCTAAGAAAGCCGATGAAGGAAAGAAGACCAATGCAAGAGTCTTCAAAATGGACGCTAAGGAAGCAGTTCAGGACGACAACGTCATTACAGGTACTTTTCTTGTAAATGATGTTTTTGCTAGAGTTCTATTTGATTCAGGAGCAGATAGGTCATTTGTAGATGATAAGTTCTGTAAGTTGTTAAACCTACCTGTTAAAACCTTAAGAGCAAAGTATGAGGTGGAATTAGCCGATGGAACCATAGAAACCGCCTCGACTATCCTAGATGGGTGTGTTATATCCATTAGGAATCATTCTTTCCCGTTAACCTTGCTTCCCTTTAAGCTAGCTGGATTCGATATAGTGATAGGCATGGATTGGTTATCGCGTAACCAAGCCCAGATTGTGTGCAACAGAAAGCAAGTGGTAGTTAAGACTCCGTCTGGTGAGTCACTCACTATCCAAGGAGATACCCAGCATGGATTGCCTGAGCAAGTGTCCATACTCAAGGCATCCAGATGTCTACAGAAGGGATGTGTCATTTATATGGCACAAGTTACTATTGATGAGCCAAAGCCGAAGATTGAAGATATCCCTGTCATCTCTGAATATCCTGAAGTACTCCCTGAAGAACTACCCGGTTTGCCACCAGACAGGCAAGTGGAGTTTTGAATAGACATCATTCCAGGTGCAGCGCCTGTAGCAAGAGCACCATATAGATTGGCACCAACGGAGATGAAGGAGTTGAGGACGCAGTTGGATGACCTGTTAGCTAAAGGTTTTATTAGACCTAGCTCGTCTCCTTGGGGAGCGCCAATCTTGTTCGTTAAAAAGAAGGATGGATCGATGCGTCTGTGCATCGATTACCGTGAGCTTAATAAAGTCACTATCAAGAATAAATATCCGTTACCCAGGATCGACGATCTGTTCTATCAGTTGCAAGGAGAAAGCTATTTCTCAAAGATCGATTTAAGGTCAGGTTATCACCAGTTGAAGGTCAAGGATGAAGATGTGCACAAGACAGCGTTTAGGACTCGATATGGACATTATGAGTTCCTAGTGATGTCGTTTGGGCTCACTAACGCACCAGCCGCATTCATGGATCTCATGAATCGCGTCTGCAAGCCTTATTTAGATAAATTTGTTATCGTCTTTATTGACGACATCCTTATCTACTCGAAGAACCAAGCTGACCATGAGAAACACCTTCGATGTATTCTCAAACTTCTGCATCAGGAGAAACTTTATGCCAAATTTTCGAAGTGTGAATTTTGGCTTCGAGAAGTCCAGTTTCTTGGACATGTGGTAAGCGAGCGTGGTATCCAAGTAGATCCCGCTAAGGTAGAAGCAGTTATGAATTGGCAGGAGCCAAAGACTCCTACCGAGATTCGCAGTTTCCTAGGACTAGCAGGATACTATAGGCGATTCATCGAGAACTTTTCAAGGATTGCTGCGCCCCTAACTTCGTTGACTCGAAAGAAGATTAAGTTCGATTGGGGCCCTAAGCAACAGGAATCCTTCGACGTTTTGAAGAAGAAGTTGAGCAATGCACCAGTGTTGACATTGCCTGATGGTATAGAAGAATTCGTAGTGTATTGGGATGCATCTCACACTGGTATGGGTTGTGTACTCATGCAGAGAGCCAAAGTCATTGCCTACGCTTCTCGACAATTAAAAGTGCACGAGAAGAACTACACCACCCACGACTTGGAATTGGGTGCCGTTGTATTTGCATTGAAGTTATGGAGACATTACTTGTATGGAACCAAGTGTATAATTTATTCGGATCACAAGAGTCTTCAACACTTGTTCAATCAGAAGGAATTGAACATGCGACAAAGGCGATGGATGGAAACTCTAAATGATTACGACTGTGAGATAAGATACCATCCAGGCAAGGCCAATGTAGTTGCCGACGCCTTAAGCAGGAAAGAAAGGGTGAAACCGATCAGAATCAATGCCAAGCGCATTGAAATAAGGAATAGTTTGAACGAAAGGGTGTTAGCTGCACAGAAGGAAGCTGTGTTGGAAGCTAACTATCCTGAAGAGAAGTTAGGAGTAACTGAGGAGCAGTTATCCTACGACAAAGATGGAATGCTAAGACTGAACGGACGAATATGGGTTCCAGTTTATGGAGGACTTCGGGATGTTATCCTCCAGGAAGCCCACAGCTCCAAATATTCCGTTCATCCTGGAGCTGATAAGATGTACCAGGATCTAAAAGCAAACTACTGGTGGATTGGTTTGAAAAAGTCCGTAGCTGAGCATGTAGCTAAATGTCTGACTTGTGCGCAAGTCAAAGCTGAGCACCAGAAGCCGTCAGGTTTGCTTCAACAACCTGAAATTCCCAAGTGGAAATGGGAAATGGTGACAATGGATTTCATCACCAAGTTGCCAAAGACGAAAAAGGGAAATGATACCATATGGGTCATAGTAGATAGACTGACTAAGTCAGCTCATTTTCTACCCATCAAGGAGACGTATAGCTCCGATATGTTAGCTCAGTTATACGTTGATAAGATTGTAGCGCTACATGGTATACCTGTATCTATTATCTCGGATAGAGATACTAGATATACGTCGCATTTTTGGAAGAGTTTCCAGCAATCACTGGGCACTCGCTTGAATTTTAGTACGGCTTATCATCCTCAGACTGATGGTCAGAGTGAGCGTACTATTCAAACTTTGGAAGACATGCTGCGTGCATGTGCAATCGATTTGGGTGGTAGTTGGGATAAGAACCTACCATTAATTGAATTCTCCTACAACAATAGCTACCATTCCAGCATAAAAGTTGCGCCTTTTGAGGCCCTATACGGTAGAAAGTGTAGATCGCCCATCTGTTGGGCAGAAGTTGGAGATGTCCAACTATCAGGACCAGAAATTGTTTTTGAGACGACGGACAAGATCGTTCAGATTCACGATCGTTTGAAAGCTGCCAGGGATAGGCAGAAAAGTTATGCGGATCCGAAGCGCAAAGATTTTCACTTCGATGTAGGTGATAAAGTGTTGCTTAAAGTATCGCCCTGGAAGGGAGTAATGCGATTTGGTAAGAAAGGCAAGCTAAGCCCGAGATACATAGGACCTTTCGAGATCATCGAACGTGTCGGAGCAGTTGCTTATAAGTTAAACTTGCCTGAAGAACTTAGCGCTATTCATAATGTGTTCCACATCTGTAATTTGAAGAAGTGTTTCGCTGATGAATCACTGGTTATACCGCATACAGATATACACATAGATGAGAGTTTAAAGTTCGTGGAAAAACCATTGTCAATCGAGGATCGACAGGTGAAGAAGCTTCGAAGGAAGTATATACCTATTGTAAAGGTCAAATGGGATGCCCGTAGAGGTCCCGAATATACGTGGGAAGTGGAATCCACGATGAAAGAGAAATACCCTCATTTGTTTCAGTAAATCTCGAGGTCGAGATTTCTTTTAAGAGGGTGAGGATGTAACACCTCAAAAATTTACGTCCAATAATGCATCGACACGTGTCATAGACTTTGCATATGCAAAAATACACTTTAGAGGGACTAAAGTTGACAAACGGTGAAAACTATGGAACGTAAGGGTCCAAAGTGTCAACAATGGATAAATATACTCTATGATAACCCTACATAATGTTTATAACCTTAAACGGATGGATCATGGATCATACGAAGCGGAAATTGCACGAAAGTGAGGAATTACAAACTATAGGGGCTAAAAGTGTCAACATGTTGAATTAATACCTCTGAGTGATCTTTTGGTAGACCCGAAGCTTTGTAATGCTAAAATATACTCACTAGAATATGTGGTAAAAATTTCATGAAGTTTCGTTATCGTATGAGAAAGTTATGGCCAAAACCGTACTTGAGGGGTTAAAAGCGTCAACGTCGAATTTCATGGCTTTTCGGGTGAGCGCAAAGTTAACCAAGGACATTACCATGTTAGTAAATGTTCCAAGGTTCTTAAAAACCAAGTTTGAGGGTTTACGAGTCAAAATAATTAGCCGAAACATCGCGTGCAAGGACAGGGACCAAAACTGCCACATTTAATAAAAGTTTGGCAGCTGCAGACCTCAGGCGGCCCGCCTGGGCTGCCTTACGCGGGCCGCGACCCGTGCCCAGATGCAGAAACTCGCGATCAGCTGCTGTTGAGTCCGAATTTTGAGTGCTTGACAGCTTGTATCACCTCTAATACTCACCAATGGGTGGACATGCAATATGGGACACTTGTGAGCCTCTCATAACTCTGAAACTCCTTAAAATCTGATCAAAGGCATCACATTTTGAGTTCTTGTGTTAGTAACAAGAACACTCACAACTATCAAAACTTCACAAGGCATTCCAGGAGCTTTCTGGTCGTCAAGGCAGCCTCATAGTGCTATCTAAGCTTCATTAGGACCTTTGTAAGCATTCATATCATTCTATAATTCGTTCTAGCTTTGATTATTAGCCAAAAGTCAATCCATTGTTCATATAGTTTGACTTTTAGATTAAACGAAATTGGCTCTGTCATTTCTGATTGGATCTAGAAAGCACTTCCAGCAGGGTTGACGGCTGTGTGGCCCTCATTCAGCTGGAAGTAGGAAATCACAAATTGAAACCACTTATAAGTTGGTATTTATGTGGGAAACAAACCCTCAAAAGGGTATTCTCTGATTCCCACTCTAAGCATGCTATTTGTCGAGTCAAAGTTGTTCTTAAAAAGTCAACAGAAATCGTTTTTGCGAAATATAGCATAAATGGTAATGTAGATGACATGCAATCAGTTTGATCATCAAAAATAACTTATAATGAATATAAGAATGTGTTTTATCATAATCAACTCGACAATCTTTAGTATAAACTCGGATCGGAACCGAAAGTCTTATAAAAATGACTTTTTCGTTGACTCTCGATTCGGATCCATGCATGCATGTTTGAGATCTGTATTAGAGTATATTTTTGACCATTTTTATTTAAGTGTAACTCTCTGGAATTTTTACTACTTGAGTCTATGCTTAACCGATTCATATGCATGTTTCCGATTTATGCTTAAAGTTGACTAATTTGCCCTTTTTGATATAAAACGTGATTTTTGGAAAAGTGAAAGAGTAGAAATCTTTATTTCTGATTTATAGACTTGCACCGAAAATTTGAGATCAGTTGGTGGTCCAGATTTTGAGTTATGGCCGATATCGTAAAACTAAAGCTTTATGTTACATAATCGGCGCATTTAGCGTATAACCTATTTAAGGCCACTTTCTGATATAAAACTTTTTACCCACTGATGTTATATAATATTTTGGGATTTTTGATGATTTTTATTTAATTTTTGGCTGATCGTATCATAGGTCGCTAAGTTGATTCGGTTAATGCCGGTTTTGACCGTTTAAGCCATAAAATGAGTTTTATAAATCCTTTTGACCCCAAACCTTTTTCTACTGATTTTATTTGTTAAATAAATTATTTTGAGCATTCTGGAAATATAAAAATCTCAGCTTTCTTTTAAAAACCCGGAAACGGCTTTAAATCGCACTTTTAAGCGTTTTTAACGCATAGTATGCGTTACACCCAAATTAAACATATAAGGTTCATACCTACTGATGTATTTAGTATATTTTTATAAAATAACAGTAAGTATAAGTTCTTGAACTCAGATTTCCAGTTTTGGCATGTTTAGCCCTTGTGAAATTACCAAAATACCCCTACGGTGCATAGTTTGATTTTAAATGATAAGTTTTGTATATGGGTCATACCCTACTGTTATAATATGTCAAACTAAGTATATTTACTGTATAAATCAGACCCGTAACTCAGATTTCCAATTTAACTCTTTTATAATCTTTTAAATGACCAAAATGCCCTTATAAGGCATAAATTGAGTTTAAATTCATTCGGGGCAATATAGAACATAACTTGCTGATATTATATCATATTTAAAGCATATTATCTCAGGGAACTTGCATATGACTCATTTGGCTACCCGTAACGCTCTTTAGCGCTCGGTTCGGTTTACGTAACTAGTTTGCGTAAGTTGACCGAAACGGGTCAAACGTTATCATTTTTATCTCAAAATCCAGAATGTATTTAGTATACCCATATTATACAAGTATTCAAACTTGTCGGGTCTAAATCACATTCTATCCGGTCTTTCGCTTAATCGTGCGCTTGTACCGTATCGTCCTTAAAACTAACCGGTCTAAGCTTAGGCTTAAATAAAGACCCGTTAGGAATCTAATAGGTTATTATAAACCTTTGTTCCAAAATAGGAGGCCCGGTAAAAGCTACCTACACTTACCAATTGTGATTCATACTTACTCAGGTAAATACATTTTGACTTATTTTCCCTATACGGGCTTGGGGTACGGTATATAGAATACCGCTTGATCGAGCGTACAAATCTTGCACCCTTGGGTATGCAATTGGAATAATTTGATCGGCTCGTTTAAACAGTCTTGTTTTACTTTAAGCCTTTGGGGGGTTAATGACCGTGTCCCGGATATCCTTGGCATTATCTTACGAGATGGCCACGACCAGAGCACGGGGTGTAGGCGTACACCCATCGTGTATAACTCTTTAATGTGGTGTGTCTATTAATCTTTAACCCGGACAAGATCCCGGGCTACCAAACGTACGAGTAGCATGTAATTCGTTCACAAGTTTATATTGCATAATTATCCCAAGTTATAAAAATATTTATGCCATGTGCATTTAAAACAATTTTCAATCATTTTCAAAATGAGTCAGTTAATTTGTATTTACCGGTGTAAACTGACGTATTTTCCCAAAAGGTTAAGTGCAGGTACTAAACGAAATAGGCTGGCTGTCTCCTAGAGCGTCCACAATAGTCTCGCAAGCTCGGACGACAATAAAACTGTTGAACAATTTTCTTATTTTATTTGATCCGCCTGTGGATCCGTTTCAACTACTCGTGATATTTATTATTACATTGTATTTAAAGTTGAAATGAATCTATTCTGCTTCCGCTGTGCATTATTATATTGTGTTGTTTGTCTATGACGATGCCAACTACGTCACCATACCCCACACCGGGCCCACCGGTGACACGTGGAGATCGGGGTGTGACAGTTTAGCACTTGGGATTTTGAACATCAGCTCTTCAACACCAGTTGTCGAAAATCTTTTTGAATTTATCAAAATTTATGCTAAAACACACATAAAATCTTTTTGGATTTTTGAATAATGTGAAATGCAGTAAAGAAATATTTACATACAATATGTTTGTGAGTTTGTGTAAGAAGATCATATCAGTTTCTGAGACAAATCACCAACATCGTTAAGCTTGATTTCATTTTAAGTTCTAAACAATTCACCTAGATTGTCAGTATACTGATCCATTTAAATTTTCACACAAAGTTCAACTGTTTCGAGCTACGAGTTTAATGTCTTAAGAACTTAAACTTATTCGCGTGTCCCATCACTTGAATATACTCCCGTGTCCAGTTCCCAATATTCAGTCTTACAAGTGAGTATACCTAGATGATATCTGTAAAGGGGTTAGATGCAAAACCGTGAGAGCTCAGGTCAGAACTTCCGTTCAGCAGAGAGATGACGGCTCGACTTTTGGTGTGTCCCCTTTAGAGGATCTTTTCTTCAACAGCAATGATTATCAATTTTATTGTTTCATCATTTTTGCTGAGGGTAGGCTATATTTCAAGCAAGCTTAAAGTATTCTCCGGGGACTAGGCCATTGCTTCCGCAAAATCAGAAGTCCCGGGATAATACCCCAGATATCACTGAGTATAAAGACCTAATATCTCAGAAAGAGGGACCTTTCAAACAAGATTTCGGGGGTTACCCATATATCCAAGAAATGTTACCCACGATATAAGCAAGTTTGAAATTTAAGTTTATATCTCGTCACAATCTACTAAATGTGCAAAAACCTATTGGCGCATCCGCAGTGAGATTGTTTATCACATTTTTTACTTTACATTTCTTTAGCGTGTTGTGATAGTCCACTGATGTACTATCATTTCCTCTTTTTTTTACACAAAAACTCATTTTTTAATTTTATCATGTTTTTGGCTTTTTCAATTTTTCTAATGTTTTTGGATTTTCTAAAATTCTTACTCCCCCTAAAATTTAGAAACATTTAAAAAATTTGAAAACAAACTGTACAAACAAAGTTGACAACTATTGTGAATTGCTTCAATCCTTCATTCACTCGGCATAAACAATCAGAACTCCCCCTCTCAACAAACTATTTTCCCATTAAGATTTCAAAACACTTAAGTTTGTTTTAATCAAAATGGTTTTTCCGGAAAATAAGTTTAGTTGATTTTACCATTTGTAGGTTCGGGGTAAACTCATCACATTGTTCATCTTTAACCACTTGTAGGAAATCAAGTACAAGTTAATGTCCCTGATTTACCACTTTCAAGTATGCACAATCCAACCTCTGTACCACTTGTAAGAAGAAATCACTTAACGTGAATTTCTCAAGAAAGATGCCGATTCCTGCTCCTCGCTTACCGACCTGGGAGCTCCGGCAAGTCAGGTTTTTCTATTCAAAGAATATATCCACCCAAGCCTGACCAGCCTTGGGTGTTACCGAGCTACCAACACTCGTTTTCTTGCCTCCCATCTTTTTCTCATAGAACTCTTTAACCCCTTTGACTTTTCGGTCAATCATTTTTCCAAAAATATGTTTTACTTTGGGGTTAAAGGCCTTTTTAACATCAAAAACCTTTTTGTCAGAATAGAATTGGTTTGATATTTCAACTTTACCAATTTTCTTCTTGAAATTTTCAGCCCGAAGTGTTGGAAAATTCTCATCATCCACAGTCGGAACTGATTCTTCACCATTTTCCTCAACCTGTGGCTCCTCTGATTTTGTGGAATCAGATTCATCGCCAAAAGATAGCTCCTCTGATTTTGACCTATCAGAATCATCGCTAGAACTATCAACAGACTTCTTAACAACCCATTTCTGGTTGTCAGATTTAGCTCTTTTCTTGTAAAACCTGTTTGAACATTCACCAATTTCAAATTTTGAATTTTTGAATAGTTTGGTTCTATCAATTGGTGGTTCAAACTCAATTAATTTTTCTTTCAGTTTAGAAACTCCCTGTTTGGTTTGAATTACCTGTGAACAGTTCATGGCAATAGGACCACTTTTTCCACATTTGAAACAGGTTCGAGTTTTCTTCTTCTGATCAACAGTCTGCATCTCATCTTGCTTCTTTGCAAGGAAATCTCTGTTAGACTGCTTTCTGAACAACTTTTCTTTCTCTTCTTCAGAAGATGTACCTGAAACAAATGTCATCTTTGATTTAAAATCTCGAACATATTTTTCATTTTTCTGTTTTTTCTGTTGGAGTAAAACCTAAACCTTTCTTTTTGAAATTACCGTTATGGTTTGGTTTCTTTCGATAACCAGAACCAGAACCGTAACCTTTTTTCTTGTTTTCTCTTTGTTGAATTCTTGAGGTGTATTTTTTAGGTTTATCAGTAAGATTTAAATCTTTTATTTTAGAAATATTGGTTTCTGTTAATTTGAAAACCCTTTTTATCATCTCAGTTCCTCATCAGAATATAATTTGTCCGAATCATTCAAAGTATATGCCACTTTAAATGTTTCATCATTCAAATTAGATTTTGATAACAGGAATTCTTTATCATAAACTCTTTTGCCCTGTTTTTCATTTTGACCCGGAGTGCTGGACTCAGACTTTGACTCCGACATAGACTCCAACTTTGACTCCTCAGTTTCATCGTTATCTAACACATGATCCACCACTATCTTCATCAATTGAGATTGTCGATCAGTGTCAGACGATGTAAACATGACATCAATACTTTCTGGCCAATTGACCGAGGACTCCGACTCCCACTGTAAGTTTGTAGCCTTTTGCACTCTTTCAGAATTTGGATTTCTGGGCAAATATCCATTTTCCAGCGGGGGTGGACACTTGTTATAGCTGACACCTTGTTTCTTACCAGAATTCTTCTTGTCAATCTTTTTCTTTGTGTCATTCTTCTTTTCAGTCTTCTTCTCATGAGTCTTTTCTTCAGAAACCTTCTGTTCTTTAGTTACTTCTTCATCCTCAAATGCCTTCATGCCTTCAACAGTTGGATAAATCCTGTCAAGAACATAAGAAGTACATGAGTAACTTTTCAACAAACGATTAACTCTTTCAGTTTCAATTCTTTGAGCCTCAAGTTTTTGCTCTAAAGCAGCACACTTTTCGATGTAGTTGTTCACAACTTTCTGTTTGATCATGAATGCTCCTTGAAGTGTCTTTATTGTTGTTGCATGTTCTTCACTTGTGTCATTGTACATGTTCATTGCTTTGTTCAACACATCGTAAGACTCCTTCAATCTGTTCATGTTGTGAATCAACGAACTGTTTTGTTTCTTCATTGCTTCACAATTTTCACAAATTACTGGACTCTTCTTCGCAACGGCTTCTTCATCAATTTTGAAAGCTGGAACTTCTTTTACTTTTCTTCTCACCACTGGAACAACCTCATCGTCACTGCTGACTGGTGTTTTTATCTTTTTCTTTTTCTTCTTAGCTTTCTCATCTTCACTGTCACTTCTGCCATCATCTTTAAGTGTTGTGCCATTCTTTTTGCATAATACTCAGTACCATCATCATCACTATCTTCTTTAATACGAGCAACAAATGCTTTGTGACTTGAAGTTTTGTTAGGATCATAATCATCCCAACTAAAACCTTCCCAGTTAAAGCCTTTAGGTAACTTTTCATCATCTTGATCTATCAAACATGCTTTACCATCAGCTGGTATATATTTGTCCCAGTTGAATTCTGTTGATGGCTTCTTTTCATCTTGATTCACCATACAAGCTCTCTTTGACGATTCTTCTATGACTTTTCTCCCATGTGCAACTTGCGGTTCTTGTTGATGTGATTGTTGAGCAACTTGATGGTATATTGCCTTCCGATAGTAATCATTATTCTTGAATGGATTTTGAGCTCCACTTGCTTCGCGATTAGTGCACTCCCTCTTGAAGTGTCCTTTTTCCCTGCAATGAAAACAAGTGACTTTAGATTTATCAAAACCTAAAGTAGAAACATTAGCCTCACGGAGATCATCTCTTCCTGTGATCTGCTTAAATTTCTCAGCTCGTCTCAACACACTAGCCAAACACCATTTTATATCCATTAACTCCATTTCCTCAGCATCAATCTGGTCGTAATCCTCTTTTGTAAGCATTGGATTTCCGATCCGACCTGCAACAAAACTTCCATATGATTCCAACACAGTTCCCAACAAAGACATATGGCTCTTTGCAATTTCTTCTGTATAATCTTGATCATCCTCAAGATTCGAAACAATGTTGCACTGAAGCTTCTTTCCATTTTTCTTTGTTGAAATGTTTGGATCAAAAGACGGATATGATGAGAAACTGGTATTGCTATTTGATCCTTTAGATGAACTTCCAGATGAATTCTTTGCATTAAAAGCAGTTTCTATCTTTGGTGACAAATTGGTAGATTTGTCATTCAGCCCAGCTTTGTAATATAGCCCAATGTCTTGTTCTCCGTCAAAATCTTTCATTCTTGAGATCTTTCTCTGTTCTATTTCCTGAGCCTCAATCTTTTCAATAAACTTGCTAAGGGCCAGATTGCTAAAACCTTTCTTGTTCCTTAGTATCATGAGGTATGTGCCCCAAGTCTCGTGTGGCAGCGCATCAGCTAGCTTCTCTATCAGCTCTTCATTGTCTTAGTTAATGCTCACTCTCCTCATGTTTACCAACAGATTGCAGTATCTTTTAATTATCTGCTTTGTGCTCTCATTCTTCAAAGCACGAAAGAGATCAAACTCTTTCTTCAAAAGTGATTTCTTGTTCTTAACCATCTCTTGACATCCAACAAACTTTGATTTTAGAGCTTTCCAAATCGAATAAGCACTTCCATTATGTTGCAATAGAATCATGATGTCTTCTTTCACAACTTGTTGTAATAGACTTAGCATCATTTTTTCATCCTTATATTTCTTTTTATCATCAATGCTCATATCTTTGATTGCAATTTCCTCTTCATCATCATTTGTCGGTCTAACGTGCTTTGTCTCAACACATTCCCAAGCATCTAAATAGTTTGCTTGTACCCAGTTCTCAAAACGTCCTTCCCAACCCTTATACTCCTCAATGTTCATGAGCTTAGGCGGTTTTTGCATAGTCCCCGTTTCATTTTCCAACATCGTGTTCTGTGCAAGAGTGATCGGGGTAACCGGAGTAGCGAATGCATTATAAAATTCCTCGTCCATGTTTTAGTTTTTCAAAGTTTTCAAAACTTTACTGATCAAGCGAAATCAACTTTAAACTGAATACACTTTCGAGCGGAATAGCAACTTGAAGCGGAATCTCTGATTCAAGCGAAATCACCAAGACTTTTCAAGCGAAATAATGATTTCAGGCGGAATCAACTCAAAATCTCAAGCGGAATACCCAATTGAAGCGGAATAGCACTTTTCAAGCGGAATAAGGATGAAATTTCAAGCGGAATACCGGTTTCAAGCGAAATCAGCAAGACTTTCAAGCGGAATATGGTTTTCAAGCGGAATCAACAAACTAATTTCGCTTGAAATGCTACTGATGTCATCATTCTCTCGTTGATTTTCAAGCGGAATACCAAAATTTGTCAGTTTTAGATCGATTTTAGGCCTGAAACTTTCAAGGCTTTGTTAAAACATGATTACGCGTATTATGTGTGAAAAAGAGCCAATTTTAACCGTGAAAAATTTTTCAATTTGAAAAAGAAGGTGTAGAAAACAGAAAATGCAGCTGAATTGGTATGAACTCTTCCTCCTGAGCTCTGATACCACTTGCAGGATCGTATTCGGACCCGAACGAGTCGATCAGAAGAGTTTTACTTAATACGAAAGGCGGAAATAGACGTATTGAGGTCAATTCAGCAAGAATATTACTTTTAAACTGTCGATTTGATTGATATAATGACGTTTTACAGCGTGGCGACACTTCGACAGCACTTCGTTGCAAAACCGGAAAATCTATATGTGATTTCGCTTGAACTGGCATATATATATATAGCCATTGAGATTCCGCTTGAACATGACAAGTTCATTTCAAGCGGAATTAACATCATAAACTCAAGCGGAATTAGAAACTATTTGATTTCGCTTAAACATGACCTGGTGTCATTTCAAGCGGAATCACCACTAATTTCCACTTTCTCGTTTTTTGTGCCCTGATCTAACTAGTTCTATACAAGACTCGATACAAGACGAAGTCGACAGACGCATGCACCAACATATTCAAACAATGTTCAGTGATGTCGCGCGGGACGCCCGTCATGTCAGACGGGGTCCAGGCGAAGATATCCATGTTTCTGACCAGTGATTGCTTGAGGTGCATCCTGATACTTGGTGAAATTGCATGGCCGATTGTCACCGTTTGTTCGGGGTACTTGCGATTCAAGACCCATTTCTCAGGTTCAGTTGGTGAGACCTTACTTGCTTTGACCGGTCGCACATCTTCTGTTGCCATCACTTCTTTCTTCGAATAGATAATTGCCACCCCCGTTTCTGTTGGGAAGCCAACGGCTGAATGGGGCGTGGAGGTTACCATATTCATCTCTCCATGGGTTTCTCTTCCAATCAGAACGTCGTGTCTTGACTTGACTGGCATCACCATAAAGTTGACGTTCGTTGTTCTTGAATGCTTCCCGTCAGACAGCGTGACGGGGAAGCTGATCTGGCCCAATGGGAAGACTGTTTCATTGCAAAATCCAAATAGAGGATAGTCAACTGGCTCAAGGCGCGCTTTGTCTTCAGGGTCGAACTGATTGAAGCATTGTTCGTAGATTATGTCGGCAGTACTTCCTGGATCAATAAAAACATACTCAGTTTCATAGTGGCCTATAGTGCCAGTAATGACGACGGGGCGCGTGGCGCGTGGTCCCCCGCGCACCACTGGAAAAATCACTTGTTGCTCCTGTCATGCTGGTTCAAATGGGCGCTTGCCCTTGCTTCTTGCGCTTCGTCTTGGTCCATCGACCATGTCGGTTTCTAGGCGCCTGACTTTCTTTTGGCCTCCGTCATCGTTCCTCTGGATTTGGCGCGTTTCCTTGCGCACGTTTTTTACAAGATGGCTCAACTTCCCGCTTTTCAAGGCCTTCTCTAACTCTTGCCTTAGACTAATACAGTCATCGGTTAAATGGCCTGTATCTTTGTGAAAATCACAATAAAGATTAGGGTCTTGCCCTTTCTTGTTAGTCATCGGCTTAGGCGCCTTAAAATCGTGGTTCTCCATCATGAGCACCTCCTTTGGTGTCTTAATGAGCGGAGTCCAATGTTTCTCTCGGTTTTCATTCTTGATGGCCTTGCGATAGCCGATGTGATCAATTGTGTCTCGCGCGTCTTCTTTGAAGCGATGCCTCTCATCATAACCGCTGGACTGGCCTGCCTTCCAGCCAGGGTTTCTGTTTTTGTTGCGCCTGCCATTATCGCGCGAGTTTACTCTCGAAAAGCGATCTTCAGTATAAGAGTTCTTGCCTCCTGCCAATGATTCTTCAGTCTGCGTAACAATCTTTGCTGCTGTCATGAGTTTGTCCCATTCTTTGGGCATACCGTCTTTTCCTTTGATAGTCATGATTAGACTATCACAACGGATGGCCTTTTTGAAGTGGGCGCGCATTAGATCTTCGCTTACACCTCCTATCTCTAAACACTCCTTGTTGAAACGAGTGATGAAATCTTCTAACCCCTCATTCTCTCTGCGCCAGATGTTTGTCACTTCAGACGTATCGCGCTGATAACGTCTCTGCTGGCTGAAATGGGTTACAAATTGATCTCTGAAGTCGACCCATGACTTGATTCTTCAAGATGGGAGGCTGTCGAACCACGCGCGAGTAGCACCTGTGAGAGTTTGGACGAACAGATGGCACCACATTGGCATGGTCCATTGTCCTAGAACACCAACACTTGTAAATACTCGGACATGATCATCAGGGTCAGTGAGACCGTTGAACTTTCCCACTGTTTGAGGTAGCTTTGCTTTTTTCTAGCGGGGCTAGAGCGATGCTTCAGATAAACTTCGAGTGTTCAGCAGCTTCTGCTGGTCTGTAAACAAGACTAAAATCATGCTCTGCTTCTTCGTTGTAGACTACGCGCGGCATTGGTCTGTAAGACCCATGATTTCTTTGCAAGCGGTTGAAAACTGAAGAACCTTCGTCGTCTTGCCAAATAGGATTATCCGCATCTGTGTCGTCCCACTCATTGTTTATGTTGCGCGGCCCTAGCCGCCTATGCAATGGACGCCTGTGTTGCACGTTGGACGGATGATCATAGTAACTGCCTGTTTCCCCGTATGTATAGCATGTGTCATGCACTCTTAGTCTTCTTGAGGAGGAGGTCTGCTGAACTGCCCTTGAACGTTTTGCTGAGAGGGTGCCTGGCGTGCCCCCTGTGTTGGCCCAGGGGGTGTCACCAAAGATGGTTCCGCTTGCAAAATTGCTTGTTGTGCATTTAACGACCGGTAAGCAGCATTGATGGTAGCAATCTGTTTAGCATACCAGGAGGCTATGGTTTCGCCTTCTGGTAGGCCTAGTAACGCCGAGATGTTTGGGGTCGGAGCTGAGTTTGACGATCCAGCAATGTTGCTCGCTAGGGTACCCGTTTGAGTGATGCAAGTGATACTCCCGCAGGGTCCCCCAGTATTTGTTGCTTCACCCTCGGCTAACTCGTCAGTAGGATGGAGTTGGACGTGCGAGTTGTCCTCCCCCGCTCCTACTTGAGAGTGTGTACCAAAGCCGAAATCGGGTATTCCCTGACCAGCCATGATCGAGAGAACAAAACAAGCTCAGAAAAAAGAAGATGAAGTGATTGTAAAAATCGGTGGGCGCCAATGAAGAAACACGGAACTAGTTTTAGGTTTATTAGTTGGGTTTATGTTTCAACCATAAGGGTTAATATTCTTAATTCTTCCTGAGCTGAGCTTGATCCTTCCTGCAAAACAAACAACACCCCGTTAAGCCCGTTAAGAGGGGAATATGGGGGTTTCCCTCTTAACCACTCTCCGGTATGAGAATAAGTATCTGTTTTGAGGAAATAAGTGTGTGTTAAGAGTGAGAGAATAGAGAACAGAATGGTTTAACCTGTGTATGAAGGTCCCTATTTATATCCGGGGTGGTGTGGAAGGAGATGGGCTGATGGGCCTTGGGCCTGAAGACGACAACAAGGAATATCCGCTTTATCCCTCTGGCGATGACCGTTAGTGCCTTCTAGAAGATCTCGGGTGCTGGCGCACCTTGATTGGAGCCACGTGTCCGGGTTGTCGTCCTTGTTGTACTTCTGACATCAGCAGGTGAGTGGAGATCATGGGACAGTTGTCGCCGCCCCCTGATTGGTGCCACGTATGCGTCCTTGTGTACTTTTTGTCTCCTGCACGATTGTTAATCGTGGAGCACGATAGGATACAGCCTGTTGGACGCTGATTGGCTCGTTCTTCTGCCACTCGTACCTTTGATGCTTCCTGAAATGGCCCTGCGCCGCTACCCTCGTCCGGCCTTTGGTGTGTGTTCAAGCAGCCGGCGCACGGCTTAGGAGTTGAGGGCTCTTTATTCAGGATGCTAAGTGTGAAAACTGATGTTACATCTTGCTTGGACCTCGCGCGCGACTTAGGCTTTGCTTAAGTAGCCCGCGCGGGTCTGCAGATTAATTAGATTAATGTATAAGGAGTATGGTTCAGTGCGCGACCTGATTGGTTTGCGCGGATTTTTGGGACCATACCCCTTCATAAACTAACAAACTTGTTTTTTATTTGCACACCAATATATATATATATATTAAATGAAATGACTCTTAATACATGTCGGGGATTAACCAAACCGCCTTCCCTTGTAATGAAAGATCAAATCGTTTGTAAAAAGAAAAAAAAACTAAAACTAACCAGTGATGTAAATTTTAGAAAACCAATTAAAACATTAATTACAGGTTTGATTATATTTTGAAAATAATCTAACCCACCCCTACTCACTCATGTAAGTAGCCCCTCTAACTAAACTCGTTCATCAGCTTGTGCATTTCTCTTAAGGCCGGTTTGTAGGGTTTTATTACATAAAATATTTTGGGAAAATCCGGATAATGCCCATTTAGACCATGTTTACAACAAGATGCTTCTCTGATTTTTCAATGACCCAAAATGTAACCATGATACACCAACATGTAACCATGATAAGACCGTGAATGATCTTTTTTTCTTTAGAGCCTACATTAAGAAAATTGTAAGCCTCCATAAGATCTTTGAAAGAAAAAACATACAACGGAGGTGTATTCCACCAAGCATTAAGGGACATCCAGATTCTGTTCTAAAAAATACAAGCCGTGAACAAATGTTCATACGACTCATATTCCTCCTCACAGAAAGGCATCAAGCCGAAGGAATGTGAATGTTCCTTTTCCGTAAGTTTACACGTGTAGCTAGCCTATCCATGTTCGCCCTCCAAGCCATGATATTACACTTAAGCTGAACCCACCTACACCACTTGTTAGTTAAAAGCCCCATGTCCCCCTTATCCTTTACCCTTAATTATTTAAGCGAACTAATAGAGAAAGCTCCAGAATCATCTCCCAACCAAGTCCATGAATCTTTCGATTCTGAGAGCGACGTCCTCGCAACAAGATCCTGGAAATCCTTCCATTCGAGCCGTTCCTTGGACGATTCTGGGTTTCTAGACCACAGCCAACCCTCGCTATCCCCCAACCGATCCGACACTTTACAAAATTTATCGATGTTCAATTTCAAAAATCCTTGGCCATTTATCTTTAAGAGCCACATTACACTACCATATATTAATCCAGAACCGGATATCCCTCCCATTCCTTATATAACCTTTGATGAGCTCATGAAAACTTTTACCATTTATCGTCAGATTGTTTTCTATTTTATTGATATTGTTCCAACATCCCGGAATATGAACAACTTCTCACTTTAAATGGCACACATCTATCACTCTCCTCCATAGACTTTGATCCCCCACCTTAAATCTCTGAATCCATTTAGATAAAAGCGCTTCATTGACATCTTTATGTTTGTTTAAACCCAGACCCCCTAATTCATTTGAAAAAGCCACCCTATCCCATGCCACCCAATGAGTTTTGTTAATATTACTCGAACCTCCCCCCAACACAAGAATTTTCTTATTTTAGATTCCAAGGCGTCTATAACCCCCTTAGGCGCCTTATACAAGGAAAAAGAGTACATAGGAAGACTTTCCAAAATCGATTTGATTAAGGTAAGTCTTCCCCCTATCAACATGTTTTTTTCTTTCCACGAAGATAATCTTTTGTCAAAAATATCCAAAACAGGTTTCTAATTATTAAAACCATTCATATTAGCTCCAACCGTTATCCCCATGTATGTAAACAGAAACTAGTTTATCACCTTGTGCATTTTAAGGACGGTTTATTGGGCCTTATTACAAAATAACTATATTTTGGGAAAATCTAGAGAGTGTACCTTTTAGACCTGATTTACAACAAGATGTCTACTTGACTTTTCAATGACACAAGATGTCCCCCAAACACAGACAACGATGTCGGTCTTACACTCCGGGCATGAACGTCCTGTCAGTGTTTGTTTTACCTTTTTTAAGACTTTATACAGTGGAAGTATATTTACAGTCCCTCAAAGCATTTGAACAAAAATGATGGTGGACTAGCAGTTATGACCGTGTTGGGAACATGGAAATATACGTATGGTTGCATATACCAAGCATGGGTCGGCGTCCGACAACAAAACCAATCCAGGGATCTTCTAGTTAGGTTGAATTATGGAGAACCCGAGATCAAGGAAGGAGGAATTGTAAAATTCAGGTGGCCTATGTATGCTTTGTTTAATTTGAAAAAAAAAACGTAATTTCTGTTAGTTTAAAAAGAGCTATCGTTTGTTTAATTTAAAAGCAAACTCGGACGGTAACGCCTATAACATGTGGGTAAGATGGGCGGCGACACTAGTGGCATCGTCCACAAAAACACCGTCAGACCATAGGCGTTACAATAAATACGATCGTTTTGGACACGTGACACAATCTCATTTATCTAAAGCATCGTTGGTTGATCATAAAAACATGAGTGTCACTTAAGGGTGTGCATGGGTTAGTTATGGCCAAAAACCATAACCATATCCACGATGTCGGTTAATGGATCATCATAACCATAAACAGATCGGTTATGGCGGTTTGGTTAATCGGTTTTGAAGGTTATAATGAGTCGGTTATGGACGATTAACCATGAATTTAAGTCTAGCTGAAAATAACTCAAATTTTTTACCACCAAATAAATTGTTATTATACATTTGCATATATTAATATATATATATATATATATATATATATATATATATATATATATATATATATATGCATGGTAGGATCCTAAGAGAAGTCCACCCTATTTGAGAAACCTGAGAATCATTCTGAACCACACATTTTCCCTAAGCAAAAAATGCAAAAAACAAAGGTAAAAAATGCACTTTTTTTTTTGAAAAATCAGAGCTTTTTCTTTAAGTTTTTTAGGGATTTATACACATGTGTATATTGTTAATCTTTTAACTATACATATGTGTATATTGTATTGTCAATTATACATATATGTCTATACATGCTTAAAATTGATAAATAAGTGTTATAACCCCTAAACCCTAATGCTAAACCCTAAAGTTAAACCCATCCTAAAGCTAAACCCTAATGCTAAATCCTAAATCTAAACCCTAATGCTAAAGCTAAATCCTAATTGTAAGTGTTGTATCCGGTGACTGAAGATATCAGTGTCAAACATAACTGATAGCAACAGTTAAGGGGGAGTCTGTAAGTGCAGTTCCTACCGGGTAACTGTGCTTTATCAGTTCAGGTCTACAGTCAACAAAGTCAAAGCCAAGTCAAGAATCCGGAGGCTTTATCAGTTCCGAGTTAATGATGTTAAACTCAGAATATGTTGACTATTATTGTTGTCCAAATTATTTGTTTTGTATCCCGGACAATATGTTTAGTCCGGGTTTAGTCCCTAGTCCGTATATATGTGTTGTATAGGTTAGATTTGGGCAACCCTTTAGAGCTTGGTGCATCTCTCACAAATCTCAGCCATTCTCCATCTGTGTGTGAATTCTAGAGAGTGAGGGATACTATGTGTTAGTGAGAGAAAGCTCGGTTTAGATCTTAGTGATCTAAACCAACTTGTAGATGATGTATACTCTTTCGGTTTGTAATCTGTGATGATTGATTCATTAGTAAAGAGATTCATCTTCTACATCTTTCTATCTTGTTTTGTTTCTGATATCTTCTATGTCTTGAATCAAGTGCAATGTTGATGTTCGTCATCAATCTGGTGTATTAACAGTGGTATCAGAGCATGGTTACCGATTCAGAATGGTCTAACTGCCTTCCTAATCACCAGTGCTCTTGATTTGATGTTTGTTTCCGCCAAACATCTTGAAGACGCGAAGATTCTGTAGATAACTTGAAGAAAATGAAGCTGTTCATCGGCTGTGATGGTTTTTCGTGTTGCAGTTCTAGGGTTTTGATCTGAAAAAGGCCATGTCCGGATTTATGTAAGTGTTATACCTGTCCGAGTTAATCTATCAACATCCAGTCCGAGTTTCTTTATTCACGTGTTCAGTGTTTGTGCTTCAGGATTATTGTTGAACTTGTGTGGAGTCACACTTGTGAGATTTCCTAAAGCACCTCCTGTCCGGATTAACTTAGAGGTCAGGGTTGCAAGTTAGAGTTTACAACTTTAGGGTTTTTCAATTTCAAGTGTATCCGAGTTTAGCTGCTTCAGGGTTTATAAAGTTTAAACAATCTGTTGGATATGTTCCGATTTTATAAAGTTTAAACAATATGTTTGATATGTTCCAGGTTTTGAAGTTACTTCAGGATTTCCTAAAGTATAATTCAGGATTTCTAGTTCAGGCTTCCTAAAGTTAGTTCAGAGTTTATTTTTTTAAAAGGAAAATTCGAGGTTTATAAGCGTTTCCGGGTTTCTGTTTCAAAAACCGATAACTGCTGAACATGTCCGAGTTTTCTGAGTTTTTCTTGTATTAGTTCAGGTTTATCCAGTCAGAGTTAACATAATGTGATGCGGGCCCAAGTGTGGAGGAGCGGGCTATTTTGTATTTGGAGGCCCAAGATCGTGTAACAAAAGGGGCTTCACTAAAATGTCTCTAACTTGGGCTACGGGGGTCCGTTTTGGGCGTGCGACTAGGCGAAACGAACGTGAGAACGAGCTCCATCTTGCTGCAAACGGCCTACAGTAGTTTGGGTCGTCGTCCGGGCCAAAAAACGCTTATTTCCATGAGTTATTTTATGTTTTGTGTTTTTAGTAGGTTTTTTGGACTTTTATTTTGTTCTAGTTTTTGGCCTAAGTGTGTTTTAGGCCCATTTTTGAATTTCGGTCTCTATTTATATGTTGCAAAAGCTAATGAAAAGTTCAGACTTGAATTTTGAGACAATTAATTTTTCACTTCAAATTCCGTGCCTTTTGGGTGGAATCTTGGGGGTTGGGGAAGAACACACGGGTATTCTTTGAATCAACGTGTTTGATCTTTGTTTCCGTATCACGCACTACATCATAATGTTAGGGTTTTGAATGTTCTAAAGTCTGGGTTTTCGATAAAATGTTCAGGGTATAATCTTCAGAGTTTCTGGTTTCCGGGTTTCGAAACATCAACTCAAAACATTTATGTTCAGATTATGTTCAGGGTTTCCATTTATGTTCAGGGTTTCTAGGTTAACTCCTTTTCGCTGTGTCCGGATTTTTCTTAAGTTCCATTATCTATTCATGTCCGACTTTTGTAAGTCGAGTTTTTAAAAAAATCCCAGGTTTTTGAAATTTCACTGTTTCCTTTGTATCTGGCTTTTCAGCAAAAATCAATCAGTCAGGGTTTCCGTTTCCGTTTCCGGGTTTATCGTTTGAAACTATCTGGGTTTCAATTAACAGATCCATCCAGGTTAACTCTTTGAAGATTCCGAGTATCTTTATTTTCAAAACAGTCTGGGTTTCATTGTTTACCGTCGTTCCGGGTTTCGTTAAAGACTTTGTTCCAGATTTCTTTTATAGGAAGTGTCTGGAGTTTTGAACTGTAACGTGTTGATGCGGAACTATTACGGGTTTCTCAAAAGGGATCTATCCGAGTTTTTTAAGTCTTTTTTTCCAGGTTTATGATTTACACATAAGGTTCCGATTTTATTTGAGTATAAAGGGAAGGGATTCGCTTTGTTCATTCATTACTTACAAAAACTCAGTTAAATCTAAAACTAACTCAGTACTCATATACCCTCATAACCTTTGTTTCACTATGCATTTGATTTTTTTTTTTTTGATTTCTTAGTGATTTCAACTTATTCTTCATCAAGTGTGTCAAAACTCCTGATTCATTTGATGACTGATGTGACTCCGGAATTTCTAGTTATCCGTGTTTGTCTATCAAACCTATTCGTCTGGGGTTATTGTATCAACAACAGTTTCTTCGGCTTTAATGAATCAATGTTATTTCTGGGTTTCTTTGTGAATCAACATAGCAGTCCGGGTTAACTGAGGTTACTTCTTCCGAGTTTCACTGTTTCCAGTTTGAACTTTTTCTTCCGGGTTTTCAAGACTCAGGATTTCCTTCGATCAGTTCTTTAGTTGCCGAGTTTAGTTTAAATCTCATGATTTTAGGGTTTTCAAACGATCTCTGGGTTTACAAGTAACTGTTTCCGGATTTTAAAGGTTTATTGAAACTAATGTTCAGAGTTTATCAGTTAAGTCTATCTGTTTTCTTTGAGTTTGATTCACTTGCTTCTCTCCGATTTTGCTGAATCAAATGTGTTTCCGTGTTTTAAAAATGTACAACAAGGGTTTTTATGAGTATCAAACTGTTTGTCCGAGGTTTCGTGCTTCCGGGATAATCATTCAGTTTGTTTGCAAAGTTACTCCGGATTAAGTGAGGATGAGCAAAAAAAAGGCATGAAAATGTCAAAATTCCATTTGTCGTAAATGATGGATTTTGATAAGTTTGATAAGTAGAGTGTTTGGGAAAATATTGGTGATGAAAATCTTTCCGCGAATTTTTTCGATAATGGCGGTCCATGGTTATTTACAAGATTCTCGGTGTTGGAATGTGGTTCTTACTAGAGATTCGTGTAACAAGTTGAGACTAATATCGTGCATTGGAGGTGAAGATAATAATAACTTGGTTGGACTTTGACAGTCTATGAAGAAATAGGGGGAGTAAAAAAATCCTATTTTCTTCGTAAATCTAAAGCTTGTGCATAAAATGGCTCGTGTGTGATGGAGTGTTGTCATGTGTGTTTGTGTTTCTAATCAAGTATTGACATGATGAAGTTGGATTCTCCGTTGATGACTAGTTAAAGATTCAGCCTTATTAGTTGTTGCTTAGAGTAGAGAAGATTGGTTTCTTGGTCCCTCTTCCAAGACGGTTGCTAGTCTGTTCTCGAAATAATGTGGTGCTTCTTGATAAGGGGAAAATCGGAGATGAAAGCCATCGGGGATTTAGCGGATTCGTGAAGATAGGAGATTGATTCATGAGGATACGTGACGAGATGAGATCATACATGAAGGGTTGAAGACTTTTGATCAAGATGGTGGATGTACTTTTACAAAGTTCAGTTTGTTATTAACTTATCTAACTGAGCTTCATACCTTTGCTGAATTTGAAGTGTTCAAGGTTGGGCATTGGAAATCCAATGTTTCTTTCTGCTGCCGGTTAGGTTTGAAGATTAATGTATCGAGCGATATTCTTACATGTGGTTGTAGGTCGGTTCGCGTGAACTTGATTCAGGGAGTAGATTGAGGGGGAGGATCTACAGTGTTTGATGTTGGATTCTTTGGGTTTCTCAAAGCGGCCTTAAGTGATCGTCAGCAAGTCTTTTATTAGAAGGGTTGAAGATCGCTGTGCTCTACTGGAAATATCAAGTCTCAGCCAAAGTTGAAAGCAGACAAGATATCATCAGTCAAGGGGGAGTCTCTAAGTGCAGTATCCGGTGACCGAAGATATAAGTGTCAGACAGAACTGATAGCAACAGTTAAGGGGGAGTCAAATTTTTTTTTCCACAAAAGAAATCGCCACGTATAACATTTCACTAAGAGTTTATATACAATGGGAAGTCCTGACTACTAAAGTCAGTACATAGAAAGGCCCAAAGCCCAAGATAATACAAACTCCGACTAAACCAATATCTAAAATCGGACTAGGGAAAATCCCTAAGTCCTGACCAGAACAAAAGAATAAATTCGGAAATAACAAATAGTTTTAACAAATTACATAAAAGACCCTTGATGATTTGAGAGCCTGCACTTATCACCCAAAGTGCATTTACAATAATCACGAAGTTGTAAACTCTAACTTGCAAACCCTGACCTCTAAGTTAATTCGGACCGGAGGTGCTTCAGGATATCTCACAAGTGTGACTTCACACAAGTTCAACAATAATCCTGAAGCACAAACACTGAACACATGATTAGAGAAACTTGGACTGGATGTTGATAGATTAACTCGGACAGGTATAACACTTACATGAATCCGGACATGGCCTTTTTCAGATCAAAACCCTAGAACCGCAACAAGAAAAACCATTACAACCGACGAACAGCTTCATTTTCTTCAAGTTATATACAGAATCTTCACGTCTTCAAGATGTTTGGCGGAAACAAACATCAAATCAAGAGCAATGGTGATTCGGAAGGCGGTTAGACCATTCCGAATCGGAAACCATGCTCTGATACCACTGTTAATACACTGGATCGATGACGAACATCAACATTGCACTTGATTCAAGACATAGGAGATATCAAAAACAAAACAAGATAGAAAGATGTAGAAGATGAATCTCTTTATTAATGAATCAATCATCACAGACTACAAACCGAAAGAGTATACATCATCTACAAGCTGGTTTAGATCACTAAGATCTAAACCGTGTTTTCTCTCACTAACACATAGTATCCCTCACTCTCTAGAATTCACACACAGATAGAGAATGGCTGGGATTTGTGAGAGATGCACCAAGCTCTAAAGGGTTGCCCTAATCTACCCTATACAACACATATATATAGACTAGGGACTAAACCTGGACTAAACATATTGTCCGGGATACAAAACAAATAATTCGGACAACAATAATAGTCAACATATTCCGAGTTTAACATCATTAACTCGGAACTGATAAAGCCTCCGAATTCTTGACTTGGCTTTGACTTTGTTGACTGTAGACCAAAACTGATAAAGCACAGTTACCCGGTAGGAACTGCACTTACACTAATGCTAAACCCTAAAGTTAAATCCTATAACCCTAAAGCTAAAGCTAAACCCTAATGCTAAACCCAAAAGCTAAACCATAATGCAAAACCATAATGCTAAACCCTAAATATTAATGCTGAACCGTAATGGTAAACCCTAAATACTAATGCTAAAGCTAATGCTAAACCATAAATACTAATGCCAAATCCTAAAGCTAAAACTAAATCATTCACCTCAATCAAAGATTTATAACACTTATTTTTCAATTTTAAACATGTATATACATATATGTATAATTGAAAATATACACATATGTATAGTTAAAAGATTAACAATATACACATGTGTATAGATCCCTAAAAAACCTAATAGAAAAAGCTCTGATTTTTCAAAAAAACAAAAAAAAATATTTGCATTTTTTTACAATTTTTTTTCATTTTTTTGCTTAGGGAAAATGTGTGGTCCAGAATGCTTCTCAAGTTTCTCAATTAGTCTACTACTTCTCACATGATCCTTATCCTATACATACATACATATATACATACACACACACACATATATATATATAGAAACGGGATCAGGAGAAAACGCTCAAAAGTGTGAGAACGGTGAGAACACTTCCTGGCCCAACACGTGTCACGCCGCTTAGAAAAGGGCGGAGGGGGTTTTTTGTCCTTTCATATTTCTTTTTTTAAACGCGTGTCACTTCATCTTTCCATTTTTTGGCGTTTAATAAATACGCGGTGTTTTTATTGTTTTTAGATCAGGATGCAGGCCTTTAATGTAAAAAACATCAGTAATTTTCTTGATTTTATTATATCAAGTGTTTTGCCATGTAGGATACAGGCCTATAATGTGACAGGCAATTATGCTGTTTTGAAAAGATAAAGAAATTTCAATTTTCATGTAGTGGCATTAATATAACTATAATGTTTGGCAATAATGATACCGTCTCTTTATTTTACTGTTTCTTTCAATTTTCATCTGTCAATTAGTGTTGATTTTTCCAGTAATACTTTGTTTGCGTTTTTTGGCGTTTTATATAGCAACATCGTGCTTTGCTAGCATTCGTTCTCACAGTTTTTCACACTATCAGGCGTTTTGGTGTTTGTAGTTTTTGGCGTTTTATACTCATTTTTTTTTTAAAATAGTAGAGAATTAGATGATAAACAACAAAGAATTAGATAACAATCAATAGAAAATGAAAAAAGAAAATAAAATAAAAATTATAATCTAATTTCTCATCCAAATCTTCACTGTCATCAGCCTCTTCTACTTTAACCCTTTTGGCGTCTTGAACCTGTTCTTGAATACCTTATGTAGATCCTTATTTTCCTACATAACGATCGTCTTTAGAATATGCTTATTTTTGTGGCATCCTTTATGGTGGGTGGATATATACTTGTTTGATGACATGTTGAAAACCAACGCCTGCTCTAATGTATTGATCCCTTGATGCCATCAATATATCCATCAAGAACAAAGTGACACGATGTCATATCAGTGTCATCAGTCTCTTTATCTTGAATATTTGTCCATCTCATTCGGCAAAAGATTATAGAGATACCCAACTCAGAGAAGAATCCATTCAGTGAAACTTCATTCAGATCAATACTCAATATAGCAGAATCGAGGTTCTGCATCTATGGCTTTTTTAACTATTATTTTTGGCATTTTTAAAGTGAATGGTTTCTAGGAAATATGGCGTTTTGTTTCTGGGTTTGTGATCAGTTGATTGTGCAGAGACGTCTCTCTTATAGGATGTTTTTGGCGCGTAGTTTAGGCGGAATTTTATTTATAATATATGATATTAATAAAGTAGCTGTCTTTTCAGTTACTGTGTATTTTTACTTTTTTTTTTGTTCAGCTTTTTATGAGTTTTTAGGGCCATAGACTTTCCATCTCCCAAGTTTGGCGTTTTTGAATGGGTTTAAGTAGATTTTGGCGTTTTTTTTTCCATTTTTAGCTTTTATTAATTAATACTTTTGCAAATTACTTTCATTATAGTCTAGGAGTTTTTGGCGTTTTTACTCTATTTATGGCGTTTCATATGCATTATGACTGTTTGGCGTTTTATTAATATAATGTATTTTTTTATTCTAAGTTGAAAAATACATAGCAAACAACAGAAAAAAAAATTAAAAAAATAAAAATAAAAACAATTCATCTTCTAAATCTTCACTGTCATCAGTCTCTTTCTTCTTTGAATCATGTTCGCTGGTGGTTTGGCTTAGCCATGCTTGTGTTTTTGTGGCTGTTTGGAAAGACAAAATGACATGAGTTTTTTGTTTGAATATGTATCTTCAAACAACTCATTAGTGTCATTCATCTTTTCATGCCATTATAATATTCATCAAGAACAAAACACAGAAAATGACATAAGTCTGACCCCAACATTTTTTTGTTTATTATTTGTCCATCTCATGCAGCAAAATGTTATTTGAGTCACAGCACCTCAGGAAAGAATGCATTATCCGAAACTTTGGCGTAGAACAATATTTGAATATACAAGAAACGATATTTTGTGTTTTTGACGTTTTACTGAGGAAATAGTGTATCTGAAAGAACCGTCGATTTTTTTGGAATCTTTGATGTTTGAGTGTTTTGGCGTTTTCTAAGATGAATGGTATATAGTAGAAAATATGGCGTTTTTTGAGTAGTTATGTTTGATGTTTTGGGGATTTTGGCGTTTGTAAGATGAATGGTATATAGTAGAAAATATGGCGTTTCAGGTTCTGGGGGGTGTGTTTTTATGTCTGGGATGTTTTTTTTATATAGCGATGTGTTTTGGTCCGTAATGGCGTTTAATTCATTAGTATGGCGTTTTGGTATAGAGGTGTAAAGACGCTTTTACCCTTAATGAGGCGCGTCCACGTAATAAAATTGATGTTATTTACGAAAACGCCACCACGCCAATCTAGTCCACAGATTGTTTTAATCGGACGATCCATAAGCGTTCTCACCGTTCTCACACTTTCTACCGTTTTCTCTAAATCCCGACCCTATATATATATATATATATATACATATATATATATATATACATATATATATATATATACATATATATATATAATCTGTAATATTAATACTGATTATTTATGAAAATTCAAACAAAACGATATGATATAATCCATAAATTCTAACAAACGTTTAACCAAAAATATCAATTATTGAAAAATGGTGAAAAATCCAAAATCCAACAAAGAGTTTACTACATATTGATTCGGTTTGGTTCGGTTATTGTGGGTATGAAAACATTGTAACCACAACCGATCCGCTACTTTCGTTTTTCAAAAAAAAAAAACAATTAACCGACCCACCGGTTTTTGATTTGGTTTGGTTTTATCGGCTAATTCGGTTACGAGTCGGTTAATTCGGCTTTCACTCACTCCCTAGTGTCACCACCCGTGTTTTTGTAAAATTTTGTCATATTTTGTGGTAAACTAGTTTTAAAAGGGTCATTCTTGGAATTTTCTGCGATATATTTTGCTTTAGGGACCAAAACGGTAATATATTGTTGAAACTAGAACCCGCGATGATCAATGCCCTTGCCCTTGTAACTATGAACTATTTTAAATGATTTTGCTGCGATTATCGTAGTTTTATTAAAAAAAAATAACTTATATATAAGTTTATATCAGCGGCGGAGCTAGACTTTAACATCAGGGGTATCCCAAAAAAAAAATTACAGTGTATTAATAAAAAATCCTTTATAGGGGGTGTCGTATTTTTTTAGGGGTATCCTTTATATAAAATCGAAAAAAAAACAAAAAATTAACACTGCAAAACACTGCAAACACGACTTTGAGCCGTAGCCCGTGCTACGGCTGCCACAATGCTGTCTCCGCCCCTGGTTTATATTCTCCCAAATTCTTAGCGATGGCCCTGTGCTCAATCATTATTTTTTACACCTCGCTTTTATTGGTACCTTCGATTTGTGTAGTTGCGTCTCATTGTTTTGTCGATTTGTGATACAGAATTATAGTTAGTTATATATGGGCATTTAAGTTATATATGATGGACTTGTGCACATGATCATTCTCTTTGTATCATAAATATGAATGAATATTTTTTCAGCTTTATCTCAAGGCATAACTGTTCCGATATGGACCTGACTACGGGTGTGCAGAATGCTGATAAAAATCCTGCTTAAAATATAGGACAGACCCCGGAAGATGAATCTCAGTTCCAAAGAATGGTAATCAGCAAGCAATGGCAACAGGGCAACCGCCTAAGGCCATCCGTAGTCATAAAGCCCCTTGTGGGGCGTTATGCGACACATGTCGTGCCACGTCACACGGGGGCTCTATGGGGCGTTATATCACTAGAGCCCGTAGTCATAAAGCCCCTACCCATCATTACCTAATTCTTAATTTTCAATTTCATTAGAATATTATAAAAACCCTTAATAATTTTTTATTGGTCAACACTTCAAAAGCAAATCCCATACCGCCATTAAAATTATCGCGCCACAACCCCAATTTTCATTTATAGCGCCCAAAGTTTTGGTGTTTGGGCGTTTTGACGGCGCTATCTTCTGGCAAAGCGTCCCACTACGCATTATCTAATGCAATGCATCAGCCAGCTGGCAAGCAGGTCCCTTTTGCACAGCTGCTACCTGTTTTAGAAGCACAGCTTGACAAAGACCAGGCTATGCAACTCCAGGGCCTATATGTTCGATTAAAGGTATAGTTAGGGGGTGACCCTGTAACAATATTTATTTGGAAATTTCTTTTTTTGTTTATAAATGTTTTAAGTGTGTTATTTATTTGGGTTATCAACCATCATTATTCTAAATGGCTACGTTATTCCCAGAGTAATGTCATAAATAAAGAAGAATTTGTCTGGTACACGCGACAACTTGTAGGAGATCATATGCTGAAGATGGCCCTACAACAAAGGCAGGTATAGAAGAAAACACGAATACCTTTTCATCTTTTTTTAGTTTTCATGTAATATATCTTCTTTTATATTAAATAGCAGGCTCATAATTGCTTACAGGTTGTATGTCAGTGCTTTACGTATATGCACCTTAAGCAACTCCTACGCTTTTTGTGACACTTACATAGGAACAGATGTAGTATATTAGTTTGTTTTATAGTTATTTTTTTTATTCCATATCCTTTTCAAATGTATTATCAGTTCGTTAGAGGTTAATTTTTTTTAATACAGTCTGCTGGAGACTCTTTATTGGCATCTGGAAAAAAGCTTGTTCGATTCTCGCTCGGTTTGTAAATGAGCCGATCGGATCGGTTCGATTCAAATTCAATCCGAGCATGAGCAAAACTCCGCTCGCTCGTCGATCGCTCGGTTTCGCTCGAATCATCTTTATTAATAATTAACTTTATAGATTAATAACCCAAAAAAATGTAATAACCCAAAAAAAATTAAAAGCCCCAAATAACGTTTAACCCAACCTAATATTTAATATTTAACATGTAAATCTAACCCTAAATCCTATTCGTAAACGAGTATTCACTATCGCCGCTCTCTAGTCTCCGACTCTCACTCTCCGGAGTCTCCGGTCTCCACAGTCACACTCACACATATCGCCGCTCTCTAGTCTCCGACCCATCGTCTGCAACATATCACCGCTCCTGTGTTCATTCTGCAACAGTTCGTCGGACGGTCTTCAATCTCCAGTCTTCAATCTGCAACAAGTGAGTCGATCCAGTCTTCAATCTCCAAACAGCCGTATCATAAATATCACTTGTTTCAGTCTTCAATCTGCGACATATAATAACAATCGTTTGTAAATATCACTTGTTTCAGTCTAATCTGCTTCTGTATGTTTCTTATAGTATGTTTTTATCGTTAAATCGTATGTTTCTGACTTTCTGTTATGTTTCTGTTTGGTATGTTAACCAGATTGTTTCTGTATGTTAAATCGTTTCTGTTTGGTAACATACATACACAGATTGTATGTATGTTTCTGTTATAATTGTTTGTTAACTTCCGTTTGTTTACTTCTGGTACGTTTGTTAAATGTTATAATTGTGTTAACGATTGTGTAGTTATAATTGTGTTTTTTTTTTTGGTAGGATGTCTTCTTACAAAGAATCAAACGAGAATCCGGCTGCTCATGTTGATTCGACTGATGGAGAGGACGACCCGAATCCAATAATTGATGAATCGGGTGATACCATTTTAAAGTGTCTTATAAAATGGGGTATCCAAGACAAAATAGGTACCATAACTTTAGACAATGCATCGAACAATGATTGGGCAGCCAACATTTTGATGAGTAATTTTAAGGGAAAGGGGAAGTTACACTTTGATGGTTTGTTTTTTCATATAAGATGTTGTGCTCACATCTTAAACTTGGTAGTGCAAGATGGTTTAGGAACTATCGAATCAAGAGTCTTGAGAGATGCAGGTTCTACTCCCACTTGGTGCAGAGTGAGGCACTAGTGGCAATGATAGAAGACCCAGGGAAATCTGGGTTGGATCCTTGAGCCAAACGGGTTTTACTGGTAATTTCACCATCGTGCCTACGGGCGGGTGGGTTATTGGGTTTTCCCCGGAATTGGTGGTGGACTTGGGTTACTCTTGGAGTACTCCGTTTGTCCAGTGGGTGCCCCAAGAGTGCTCGGGATTGATTCTGTTGGCTGTTCAAAAAAAAAAAATTACTTTGTGGATTTGTGTAGTTCTAATACAAAATTATAGTTATATATGGGCTAGTATAGAAATATGTTATGTTTATATGAAAGACATTGACTTTGTACACATGAACAATGCCCTTGCTCTTGTAACTATGAACTATTTCAAATATATCGTTTTGCTACGATTATCGTAGTTTTATCCAAAAAAAAAAAAAAAAAAAACTTAGCGACGGCCCTGTGCTCAATCATTCTTTTTTACACCTTGCTTTTAGTGGTACCTTCGATTTGTGTAGTTGCCTCTCATTGTTTTGTCGATTTGTGATACAGAATTATAGTTAGTTATATATGGGCATTTTAGGATGGACTTGTACACATGATCATTGCCCTTGTAACAGTTAACCATCTCTACTCAATCATTCTCTTTGTATCATAAATATGAATGAATATATTGCAGCTTTATCTCAACGCTTAACTGTTCTGCTGATAAAATCCTGCTCAAAATATAGGACAGACCCCGGAAGATGAATCTCAGTTCCAAAGAATGGGTAATCAGCAAGCAATGGCAACAGGGCAACCACCTAATGCAATGCGTCAGCCAGCTGGCAAGCAGGTCCCTTTTGCACTGCTGCTACCTGTTTTAGAACCACAGCTTGACAAAGACCAGGCTAGGCAACTCCAGGGCCAATATGTTCGATTAAAGGTATAGTTAGGGGGTGACCCTGTAACAATATTTATTTGGAAATTTCTTTTTTTTTTGTTTATAAATGTTTTAAGTGTGTTATTTATTTGGGTTATCAACCATCATTATGCTAAATGGCTATGTTATTCCCAGAGCAATGTCATAAATAAAGAAGAATTTGTCCGGCACATGCGAAGTCTTGTAGGAGATCGTATGCTGAAGATGGCAGTCTATAAACTACAACAAAGGCAGGTATAGAAGAAAACAAGAATACCAGCTTTTCATCTGTTTTTAGTTTTCATGTAATAATTAGTATATCTTCTTTTAGGTGTTTACCTTCTTATATTTAAATAGCAGGCTCATTGCTTATAGGTTGTATGTCAGTGCTTCACGTATATATGCACCTTAAGCGACTCCTACGCTTTGTGTGACACTTACATATGAACAGATGTAGTATATTATTTTGTTTTATCGTTATTTTTTATTCCATCTCCTTTTCAAATATATTATCAGTTCGTTAGAGGTTAATTTTTTTTAATACAGTCTGCTGGAGACTCTTCATTGGCATCTGGAAGTAATGCAAAGACTTCCCCCGAAAAGCCGACTGTTGGCCAGAAAAAAACGTTAGAAGCACCTGTTTCTTCGCTAAGGTAGTTTGATTTTTGTATCTCATATATATCAATTTAATATAACGTTGACTTTTCTGCTACATATCAGTAAGAAGCAGAAAGTGTCTGAAGCATTTTCGGATCAGCAGCTTAATGACGTAACTGCTGTCAGCGGAGTGCGTCTCAGGGTATGTGTTATTCACTTGCAAAGACACGAGTTTCAGGAAAACTCTTAGTTATTTCGGTGAAAATTTGGTCCTCTAGGAAGAAAAAGATCAATTGTTTTCTGGGTCCAAAGAGGGTAGCCGAGTTTCAGAAGATTCTAGAAAGGTTGCTCAAGCACCCCAAAAGAAATTGGATGAGATCAGTTAAGACTTTTACGGTTTTACCATTACCAGCGTCTTATAATGCATGCTATAATAAACATAAGGTGGCTAACAAATATGTGTGTTGCAATAGATGTTTTAACAGCGGCAAAACGTGGTGTAAAGAACCAAAGCAATGACGTGGAACGATTCTTGTCACAGGTGAGCTTTAAGTTATCTTGATTTATAAATTATGCTATGAATTTGTATGGATTAGGATCAAATACAAAGGATCCTAATTGTAAGAAGTGTAAGAAGGATTTATAGAGTGACAAGTGTCCAATAACCTAAAAAAACCCACTACACAAAAAAACCACACTACAAAAAAAACCTTAAACATCCACCACCACCAAAAACCTAACCCCCCCCCCCCCCCACATCACCCACCCAAAAAAAAATATTTTTTTTTGCTGTGGGGGTGGGTGTTTAGTTTTTTTTTTAGGTTTTTTTTTTTTGGGGGGGGGGGGTTAGGTTTTTTTGGTGAGGTATAGTTTTTTTTGTTTTTTATTGTCCGGGCGGGGGGGGGGGGGGGGGTCAGGTTTTTGGGGGTGGGGGGGTAGGTTTTTTGGGGTTTTTTTTGGTGAGGTATAGTTTTTTTTTTTTTTTTCGGGGGGGGGGGGGGGGGGGGTTTAGGTTTTTGGGTGGTGGTGGGGTGGGTGTTTAGGTTTTTGATGGTGATGTAGTGGGTTTAGTTTTAGGTTATTGGACACTTGTCACTCTATAAATCCTTCTTACACTTCTTACAACTAGAAGCCTTTGTAGAATAACTTGACCCGAATTTGTATATTTTAATACAATGTGGTATGCAGTGTGTATAGGAAAAAAATGCCAGGATTGTATCTGATATCTTCTTTTTTGTATTCCAAGCTTTTCCAAAACACGAGATTTTAGAGATCGCAATCTGTTAGTTTAATTCAACTTTAGATGACGAAAATATACCATTCTATATAATTTTATTGAGTCGAGGGGCGCTTGGATATGCTTTATGTAAGTGGATAACTAGAATCAGATAATCGGCCATAGTTAAACGGGCTATGGTAATGACTTGAATATTCAGTTTTCAACTGCAAGGTGATGAATCGAGTGACCTAAGTATGAAATAGATGCATGGTATTTTGATCCCATAAATGACTTGAATATTCAGTTTTCAAAGCTATTTACATATTGTGATTGTACAAGATCTACAATACAAAGCATTCTCTTTCTGCACTAACTTGATACTGTCATCGTGTTCCTCTAGTTTCTAGCATGTCGATATCGGTTTCACAGTATAGGAGGGAGATTCCTAAAGTTTATTTGATATCTTCGCTATTAGATTATTTCGACCATTGGCATAGAGCAACAAATACTTTAACAAGTTTGAAATCTAGTTGCTTTGTGATTTGAGTTCATGGTTTAGTTACTTGATATATACGTTTTCGACCCCCCGGTTTTATAGTTTTTTCGCCCGGCCCCCCGAACTTTTCGCTCAGTAGTGTCCGGTATGTAGTTTCGTATAGATTTTTTTAGATATATACGTTTTCGACCCCCCCTGGTTTTATAATTTTTTATAGGTATATACGTTTTCGACCCCTCAGTCGGAAATCTCAAGATTTACCTTTGGAAAAGCTGAGTAGCCTTCCTCCAACTATCATACAAACAGTTCTTACCCTTATGCCAATGAGAGATAGATTCAGGATAAGTATATGTATGTGGATGTGTTTATATGCATGTGCATATGTATGTGGATGTGTGTATATGTATAAGTATGTGTGTATGTGTATGAGTGTGTAGTAATAACTAAAAAAATAAAAAGTATTGATTTTTTGTATGCATGTGTTTTTATATGATTTTTAAATAATTTTTTATTCCAATTATTTTTTTAGATCGTCGTGGTTAGGTTATTATGGGATATTAATAATATGTTACACTATTTGTTTTTTGTTAATATGTATTAGTTATAAATCTTTTGACAAATTTTAGCTCGAGATAGTTCAAGCGGAATTAGAAAAAGAACAAAAGGCCCGACAAAACATAGAAGCTCGTTTTGAACAATTTAAACAAGAGCGGGAACAAGAACGTGCAGAACGTGAACGACAGCGAGAACAAGAACGAGTCGAACGAGAGCGGGCTGAACAAGCGGAATGGCATAAAAACATGGAAGAAATGTTGAAAAACTTTCTAAAACAAGAGCGGGCCGAACAAGCGGAACGGCATAAAAACATGGAAGAAATGTTGAAAAAGTTTCTAAAACGAGAGCGGGCCGAACAAACGGAACGGCATAAAAACCTGGAAGAAATGTTGAGAAAGTTTCTAAATAAGTAAAAAAAAAAAAGCTTAGATTTGTAAGTTTTGTAATAAAAAAACTGCCAGTTAGTTAGGATCTTTGTTATATTTATTTTAAGATTGTAAACATTGTTTTAGAATTTTTATTATTTTTATGCTTTTTTTTCAGAAAATTTATGAATTTCAAAATATTTTTTATTTTTCCCAAATCTGTCGTCGCTGGATTGAATAAAAAAAAAGGAATCACAATCTTAAACGTAACAAGTAAAATAGTTACAAAATTGTTGCTATTTTGTGGCAAGCATTAGCAAAAAAATTATATATAAAATTTGTCCAGCACTTTTATTGTAATATTAAAAATGAAAAATAAAACAATTATTTAAAATGTCCCAATTTTTTCGCAAAGTTTATTAACTTTCAAATCTTTTTTCTTTTTTTTGCATTGAGTGATTAATAATTTTTTATTTTTATTAAATAAATTAAAAACAAAAAACAAGTCTTAAGACAATTTGCCGCAATTTTATGGGAAAACTAAAAAAGAGTTGTAGCAAAAATTGTAGCAAATTTAGGATAAAACTAGTATTTTGACCGCCGCGCGTTGCGCCGGCGCGCGACGGGTGGAAATATATAGTAAGACAAAACACGATTCGTAAAACGCAGTGCGTAAAAGACAATTACAAAAAGTGTAAAACACAACGGTAGACACAAAGTGTAAAACACAATGCATAAGACATTTTGTAAAACACAATGCATTGGCATTTGCAAAAGTAGGAGTTGTAGTCTAGGGATTACAATTGCAATTTTTTAAAAGTTGGGCGGGTGTAAAAATTGGCATTTGCAAAAGTAGGAGTTGTAGTCTAGGGATTACAATTGCAATTTTTTAAAAGTTGGGCGGGTGTAAAAATAGAGTAATAGTGCAAGGGGTAAAAAAGCAAAGTCTAAAAAAGACAAAGTGTAAAAGAATAGGGGTGGTGGCGGAAATGTGTAAAAGATGAGGGGGTGTTGGTGGAAATGTAAACGAAGAACACACGAAACGTAATATAAACGTGATTCTTTGATAGATCTGAAAAATACAAGAACCGTGAATCACCTGTTGGAGCACTTTCTCTCTCTAGCTTCTCTCTCTAACTCCAAAGCTCTCCATGTCACATCCCCAAAATCCACTTGCGGAGTATCACCGCTTGGGAGCGTGACTGACCAGGATCAAGCCACCAATCATATAGCACAATATATATAGTAAAAGTAATTGCCATTAAACCAAACCATATCCATATGAATGGTGTTCCAAAACATAAGTAAGTTATCACTGTTTAGCGGAAACGTATAAATAAAACCCATCATAATAAAGTATCAAATGTCATAAGTGTTTAACAGGACAATCATGATCCAAGCCCACAACGACCAGCTCCTCCCTGTGCAAGCTCCATGTATCTAACGACCTGCAAGGCATGTAACAGAGGATCAACAACTAGTTGAGCGAGTTCACAGAAAGTAAATGCGTAATAGTAAGTTCGTTTGTAACATGTGGCTCTACTGGGCCGATAGTACGATCTATTGGTGGGGGTTTCCCATGTTGTATAACCACTAGACTATTCGTAACCATAAGTGTTCTACATATCCCGAGAACAGTAATACGTACAAGTTTACGTAGGTTTTACGTAAGTATCCTTCACAACCGAGGATAGGGGTACGCGGGGGTTTACGTAGGTTTTACGTAAGTGCCTGACACAACCGAGGCAGTAGTGAGTATAAGTTCACGTAGGTTTTACGTGAGTGTCCTTCGCAACCTGAGGACAGTGAATAGCACAAGTATACGTAGGTTTTACGTATGTGTCCTGCACAACCGAGGACGATGGTAGGTAGTCTAGTAACAGTGTATGTACGAGTCTATTCAATCTCATTCCTTTTATCCCATTCCCAAGCCCTTGGGAATCCCATGCCTTAGTAAGAGTGTGAACTCACCTTGGTTTGCTCGGTATGTTATTGCTTCTAGGGTTAATAAATGTTTAAGTCCGTTACTCACGACCTAAGGTATATTGCACATAAATCCAAGATAAGTGTTGACGTCCAATTAGGGTTTACAGGTCCTTGATGCTCAAACAGTAACTTACAGAATCATATCACACAGTAGCATGCAGTTATTGTTTCATACAGTATACAGGGTTTTGTAACCATTATAATCAAACTATAATAGCATCAACAATAGTCACACTAAGTATCACTGTGAAGAAATTCGGACTATCAGCATGTAATCAAGGTAACACTATATTCAAATCATAAAAGTCGGAAACAACAACACAACTAAAAGGTCAGGCAACAGTTCCAAGCCAAGAAATTCGGACCAAGGGTTATCAAGCATGAGGGTTGAACTAGTATACAACAAACTTGGACTATGTATATGTGGCCAAAAACTCGGACATGCATCATCATCAAAAAAAAGTCGGACTTAACCCCCCACTTAATGAAACTCGGACATGGGAGCCTTCTAAAACTCGGACCATGTGTGTGGGGGGGGGGTTTCCTTGCTTAAAACTCGGACAAAGGGAAACAGGGGCCACAAATTCGGACAAAGGGAGGGGTTCTCCTCTTCACAAATTCGGACTACTTGTGATGTTATCAAAAAGTCGGACAATAGGTTTGATACCACAAAACTCGGACCCTTAATCATGGAAAAACTCTGACATGTTTTTGCTTATCAAAAATTCGGACAAGGTGTAGGGTTACAAACTCAGACTAAAGTTTATCACAAAATTCAGAATCCTTGTTCCTTGGTATAAAATTCGGACAGTGTATGATAACATAAAACTCAGACAAACAATCACTTTCATTCACAAAACTCTGACTATTTACTCCGAACTTTAACATACGTGATTTCCAAAGCTAATACACAGAATCATTGGGACAGTTACACTTACGTTCATGCGATCAAGAAACCCTAACTCATACATTTGCAGAACAGAAACCACTTATCAATCAATCATTCTATCATGACTTGTATCTTAACATCAGGCAATTGATTACACACTAATCTAATTCATTTCTAAATCATCAGAATTCAATCAGTAATCAGAATCAATCAAAGCACAGAACCATCATATGAAAGCTAGGGTTTACAAGTGTTCTAATAATCAAGAATTGATACAATCAAACAATCAGTAAACGGTTACCTTGAATGATTCTAAAGAAAGAGGAATCAAGAGTGATGATTATCTTGTGCCAATGATGATGGTGATGATGATTGCCAGAGAAAGTGAATGTATGTGCTTTGGTTTTTGTGAAAATGATTAGTGAACAAGGGATTAGGGTTAAGTATGATTTAGGTTTCACTAATAACTCTTTACACCCTTTATCATTATATTTTACAATAGTGCACCATCTCACAACAATTTCAGAGTTTCACCACCAAGTTTATGCATTTAACAAATTTATCACAATTAACACATAACCATGCACAATCACACAATACACTTCATTGTATCAAAACGTATACAATTCCATAGCAACTAATTGTGTAAATGATTAATTAAACAAACAATGAACGTGCAATAAATGCGAATTAGAATCTTGGAAATTCGAGTTGTCACACTCCAAGTCACATGTAACACCCCGTGTTTTCGAATGTCAAAGTCAAAGTCAAAGTCCAAGTCAACTTTAACTTTCTTTGACTGTAATTAGTCTATTTTCACATTTTAGTTGTATTATGTGGAGTAGTGTTGTAATCAGAGAGAATCGAAGTAATCGAATATCTATCGACGCGAACCGACTTACGACTGTGAATAGTAGGAAGTAACAATGCGATAAAGTTAACTAATCAGTAATCAAACCGATCTAACAATCATCGAACCCGAAACTCGAACTATGCGAACTTGGTATTATATTACTTGTGTGTGTGCCTTATGTGTTACCTGTGCGTGCTCACTCTATGTTTTGTGTGGTATTCAATCGAATCAATCGAAACTCGAAACTCAACCCGAACTCAATCGAAATCGAATTATGAGGAATGATAACGTAAGGATAGGATGTAATATAGATGATTGTATGATAGATATAGTAGTTGGGACTGAAAGTAATTTGAATAGGAAACTCTATCAAACTCGTATGGTCTTCAATCGAAACCGAAATATCGAAAATCGTCACACAGAACACTCGAAACAGGCTGTTGATCGATCAGGCTGTCAGCCGATCGAACAGCCCAGCTGATCGGACGGACTATCCGATCGAGCAGGCTGTCCGATCGGGATGCCTGGCCGATCGGCCAGCCCTTTCCTCTCTATAAATAGGGCTGTCATTGTCATTCTTTACCACTTTTGGGAAGCTCTGACCGACCAGCTCGTGCTCCCCTCCTTTTCTCAGATTTCTTCCAATTCCGGTAAGTTTTCATCCTAAATCTTGTACTTTCTTGATCAATACACACTTCTACACCTTTCTATCTTTCGAATCTTGATTTCTAACCGTGAAATCATCAAGATCTAAGCATTCTAGGATGATGTCATCATGGTGTTCTTCAAGAACATCATGTTTTGGCTTCAATCCACCATGAATAGCTCGGATCTAACCGATTTCCACATAAACAAGCTAAGATCTATCACAGATCTGAACATTTACATGGTGTAAAGGATGGAAAGAAGGATTTCCAACTCTCTTTCACACTCAATGCTTTCAAAACCGGAAGAAACGGAGCTTGAACCAACACACTAACCGTTCTAACAGTTGTGTGGTTCAAGATTCAGATTCTATCTACGAGGTTCACCGATTTCGGGTTAAACGTTAAACTCCAGTTCTGAACCGTTCACCGGCCGGATTTGGGTGATTCCTGTCCGAGCAGGAGGAACAAGTAAGAACGAAAGTGTTATGGTTCAGCTCGATGTCAAAATTCCTCGATATAATGTCAAAACTATCATAACAGCCAAGTGTTAGACGAAAAGGCCAACCAGGATAGAAAGCTGACCGATCGGACAGGATGTTCGAACGAACAGCCTGGCCGATCAAACATGTCAGCCGATCGACCAGGCCAGCCGATCGGCTAGCATATGGCTTACAATTTTACAATTTCATGAAGTATGGTATTGAACGAGGTGATGTTCGATCGAACAGCGGTTTGTCAACATTACTCCTCGGATCATGAGATACTATGCTTCAACCCTTAATCGATTTTCAACTCGTTCGTCGTATTGAGGTGCCGCCCGATCGAACATGCCGTCTGATCAGGTGACATCTCCTTGAGAACCCAACCAGAGGTGTTTAACCGATCGGTTAAGCCGGCCGATCGAACAGACCGTTCGATCGATCGACCTGAATGGTAAGAACACTTCAGTGTTCTCAAATGCTACAACGAAAACTTCGAAAGTTCAAATCCTCACACACAAACACATCCTACACAAAGGAAGAAACAATCCACTCAAACAGTCCAGCCGATCGAGCCTACCGGCCGATCGAACAGACTGTCCGAACGGGTTGTCTAACCGAACGGACGACCTGTCCGATCGAACCTGCAGTCCGATCGACCAGGCTGTTCGACCCACCAACACCTGTACTCGTTTCACGTGTTACTCATCGTTATGCTATCAAACTGTTCAGGCTAACCCTACTTCCAAGCGCTCCCTTCAATCCATAAATCAATCGTTGTGAGTATACTCGATCACTTTTTGCTTTTAGCACTTTTGGGTGTTACATACGTTACTTATATCAAAACACAATCCATCACACTACTCAACTATTTGAACGCTAACCAATATGCATGTATTACGTGACTAAATGAATGCTTGTTGATTGTGTTTACACGTGGAATGCTGTCTACCTGCCTTAACGACGTAGTATTATAGTTTGGACTCAGCACCCGTTCACACGGGGGTTGTTAAGGACAATTACTTGCATGGATTACGGTGGTAATCATGTATTGCGAACCGTCTCGGACGGTCAACCCGCAGTCATTGGTATCGATAGATCCATGTCGATAATTAGCATGCTTCGTTTTCCTCTGTGTACGTGCTGGTTATGCGAAACTATTTCGAACTCTATATGCTATTATCAAACTTGTATGCTCACCTTTACATTATATGTATTGACTTTATTTTAACGTATGTGACAGGTGTTTAAGATGTTTGCTTGCTAGGAAAGCGAGGCTAGAATAAAGCTCTAGAGCCCCCCAACAAATAGTTGTCGGTCCGGAACAAGCGTCTAGGGCATAGTTGTCTGTAGATCTTGTTCTTGGCTCAAATTTCCAGGAAGTCAACAGAATAGGGGTCTTTAGAACAACAAACAATGTTTATTTGTTTATTTAAAATCTGAGTTGTCGGAACAGAATACTTGACTGGTTGTTATCTATAATAATTTGTTTGTTATTTGGGACACGGTATGGGACGTGTTATTTGAAACTGAATAGTGATGATAATTGTTATGGAAACTTTTGGACAATCTGTTTCGCTCAGTGCCATGCCCCGATGATTCCGCCATCGGTTGGGGTGTGACATCACAAATGGCCAAAAAGTCCTAAATCTAAACCCTAAGGCTCCTATTTATAGGCCAAGGCTTATAAGAGATTCCCTCTTATTTACAATAATGCCACCTTGCCTTTTCTATACTAATTACAACATAAAGCCTAGAATTAAACAGTTTTCAGCTACGGACTGGATTGACGGAGGCGATAGACATAAATGCACTAACATACACTTTTATACATGGTATGATTAGCTAAGGAATTTACTGCTAGATCACGTGAATGGGTAGGCTATTAACATAAGACCATTAATCCTTGTATAAGGACCAAGGGACATGAGTGGTAGATCTATTGGGTGTTGCGAGCCCCACCCATGGGCCTGCGAGTAGCTGCATGTGGTGACTATGTCGTTCCGCCGGAGGGGCCGGTACGAAATACGCATATAGGTTTGAGTGCTTCCTAGACCATGTCATTTATTAATGTATTAGCTACACATTAATTGTTCTGTTTTTCCTTATTTGCTACATACCAAGAACATACATTTATACAGACACATTTTAACGATTTATACAGACTCACATACATATGAACTCGCTCAACTTTTGTTGATGTTTTTCAAACTACATGTATTTCAGGAAATTAAGTATGGATCCGGCGGGCGTTGGAGTCTCAAGTCATGTTAAGTATAAAGATGTCATCCATGGTCTTTGGGTTTGGCCAGCGTGTCTTAATCCTGGACGAGACACGTCTTCCAAACTTTGGATACAACTAATATCTTTTGACGAGTCCTTAGCGAACTTTTACACAATTCATATGGTTTGTAAAAACTTAAATTTGAAGTCTACGTTTTAGCCAATGTTGTTATTTTTAAACTCATTTTATGGATGACAAATCTTTATTTTATCATATAGTTGTTTGATATGGTTGAATGCAATGATAACAAGAAAGTCACACCATAATCACGCTTCCGCAAAAGTCAGGGTGTGACAATAAAAGTGTACAACCAAAATGATCAGAACCATCCATCTTATTAATCAGGGGCTATTATTGGGTTTCCAGGGTTTCTTCAACTCAAGTGGGTTTTCAATTTATCCTTGCCTAATATATATATATATACATATGGTGGAGGGTTCAAATGAGAAGAATTTTTTGTAAGAAGAAAAAAAGAAGAAGTTTCAACCAATAGGAATGCTTCATTTCACTTCATTAATATTTGCATTTTATTTTAATATAAGGGTATCTTGGTAAACTTACATAAATCATTAATTTGTATTCTTCCCCTTTAATAACTAACTAAATTAGATTTGTAACTCCTTTTCAAAATATATACTTTTTCTAAATTAAAAAAACAACTTAATTTAAAGTGTAGAATAAATTACTAGTTGTGTAGGATAAATTACGAGTTGTGTAGGATATATTTCGAGGTGTGTAGGATAAATTTCGACTGTGTAGGATAAAACCCTGTAATGTGTAGGGTATATGTAGAAAAATTTTGATATGTGTAGGTTTTGTAGATTATATCTAAGATAATTATTGATTAGTTGACTAATTAATTAAAGAGAGAAAAATTTAGTGACATGGGTTATAAATGAAATAGTATTTTACTAATATGTCGTTTCTTCTTTTTCTTCTCACATTAAATTTCTTCTCAAATGAACCTTCCCATATATATATATATATATATATATATATATATATATATATATATATATATATATATATATATATATATATATATATATATATATATATATATTGGAGAGTTCAAGTGAGAAGAATTATTTTGTCAGAAGAAGAAAAAGAAAGAAGAATTTTTAACCAATAAAAATGCTTTATTTTGTTTCATTTAATATTTGTATTTAATATTATTGTAAGGGTATATTGGTAAACTTAAATAAATCATTAATTACTAGTCTTCTTCTTTAATTAACTACATTAAATTTGTAACTTTAATTTAAAAAATTAAAAAATAATAATTTTGAATGTAGGATAAGTTAGAGATGTGTATGATAAATTACGAGCTGTGTATAATAAATGTTGATATGTGTATGATATATTTCAATATGTGTAGGATAAATTTCGAAATATGTAGGATAAATTTTGATGTGTGTAGTTAATTTTTTTTTTTTTTTTTTTTTTTTTTTGTGGAGGGTGATAGTCTTTATGACTAATTAATTAGTCAAAGATAATAATAAATAACATGAAATTTTTTTTTTGATGTTTTACAATTTTACCCTTTGTTCTTTTTCTTCTCAACTAATTTTTCTTCTCAAATGAACCACCCAATAGGGTAAGGTTATTGTAAAAAAGACCAAAAGTGTGAGAAATGTAAGAAAGAATCTCAGCCATTAGATCTAAATTAATTGAAAAGGGTAAACAAGTAATTTTATCATTAATTCAATTAATTAAAAACTTCCTATAACCGTCACCTTAATTATAGGAAGTATATAACACCATTCAGTAAGTATATAACACCATTCAACAAGTATATAACACCATTCAGCATTCAGCAAGTATATAACACCATTCAGCAAATATATAACACCATTCAGTAAGTATATAACACCATTCAGCAAGTACATAACACCATTCAGCAAGTATATAACACCATTCAGCATTCAGCAAGTATATAACACCATTCAGCATCAGCAAGTATATAACACCATTCAGCATTCGGCAAGTATATAACACCATTCAGTAAGTATATAACACCATTCAGCAAGTATATAACACCATTCAACAAGTATATAACACCATTCAGCAAGTATATAACACCATTCAGCAAGTATATAACACCATTCATTGACTAAACATCTGATCGAAACATATTTTTTTCTCTATATAAGTATAGCAATATGGTACTCATATTAAAGATAAAAAACGCTCGTTATTATGGTGTAATTTTTTTTAAAAAAAAAGTTACGTACAAAAAGTTATTGACGTTTAAAAAAGACGGGGAGAAGTTACATGTGCATTACCTAATTTCTAGTGGGTTTAAAAGACTATATTGCCCCTAGATATTTCAAATCAGTCCAAACTAATGAAAATATTTTACAATTTGGTCCCTATTGATCTCAACCATTAGATCAAAAGATCTAATGGCTGAGATTCTTTCTTACCCTTCTCACACTTTAGGCTCTTTTTACAGGAATATATATATATATATATATATATATATATATATATATATATATATATATAGAGAGAGAGAGAGAGAGAGAGAGAGAGAGAGAGAGAGAGTAGGAGTTGGGTGGAAAGTCTATTTTTCCTAGAAAGTCTAGGAAGGAATAAGAATTAGTATGAATCTGCTTGCTGTTAAAACACATCTGTATGAATCTGGATGCTAAACCACAACTGTATGAATCTGCTTGCTGCTAAAACACAACTGTATTAATTTTCTTGCTGTTAAAACACATCGTCAAGAAAACGGAGATGATAAGAACAATGTTTGAATGGTGATGATGAACTCGGAGATGGTGGAGATTGGAGAAGTGTTTTAATTTGATCCGGTGCTATCCATTGTTTCTAAAGTTATCATCTTCCATGATTGTAGTTATTTTTGGTATGGATTGGGGTTTCCAAGATGGGTTTGGAGAGAGAGAGGGAAAATCGCTTGAATTTAGAAACTGGGCGGTTATCTAATTGATTTAAAACACGGTCATTGACAAAATTGCCCCTACTCATTTAAAACAATCAACTAATTAAACTCAAATATTACAAGATTGCCAATGATTTAATCTCAACCCTTAAACACACCAATCGGATGGACCGGATCGCTTCCTAGACTTTCTAGGAAAAACACACTTTCCGTGCGAACCCTACTATATATATATATATATATATATATATATATATATATATATATATATATATATATATATATAGGATTAGGATCATGAGTGAACAACTTCTTGAGAGTGAACTAAGTGAACTAATCTTGGCCCTTGATCATTTTTTAGATTAAAAGGGTAAGATTGACATTAGCCAAATACTTTTAATTAAAATCCCTTAATTTTCTCCTCTTAACTCTCTCTCTCTCTCTCATTTTTAATTATTTCTCTATTATTTTAATCATAAGAGATTGAAGGGCTAATGTTTTTTTAAATAAACTGTTATGTTCCTTTTAAAATTAAATATTAAACCTAATTAAATTATGATTTTTAACATATGTGTATAGAGGTTAGTATATACAAGACTTATACACTTGTGTATTATTACAACTTGTTTCCACGGGTCGGTATAAACCAGATTTATACACTTGTGTATTAAGTACATATATGTATACGGGTCGGTATATACCAGACGTATACACCAGTGTATTATTCAAGTACATAGTGTATACATGTCGATATATACCAGACTTATACACTTGTGTATTACTATATATTGTTTTCACTATACATCTTTTTATCAAACATTGATCTAATACATATATGTATAGAGAATGTAATTAAATATTTTTAATTATGTTCTAGATGGAACAATATTTGATAATGTTTGTATTTTTTTTAAATTACGAAATAATAAGTTAGGTAATATGTGAGAGGAAAAAAATATAGAAAATGTAATTAAATATTCTTTTAATTGGAAAGAGAAATCAGGAGAGAGAAAAAATTAATTAATTAAATGAAGATAGAAATATACAATTATACCCTTGTGTCTATTAAATTACATGTAAGTTACAAAAGATAATTACAATTTTGCCATTAAAGAAAAAATCTAGATCTACAAAATCAATGGTCAGGATAAGTTCATTTTGTTCACAAATAAATCATTGTTCACTCTTGAACCCTACCCTATATATATATATATAGGGAGGGGCTCATGCAAGAACCACCCTTATTGTGAGAACCTTGAGAACCAATGTGAACACAACCTAAAATAGCTAAAAAAACCTAAAAAAACCTAACCCCCACCCCCCCCTCCAAAAAAAATAACCTAAACCCCCCCACCCCCCTCCCCAAAAAAAAAACCTAACCCCCCCCCCAAGCTAAATGCTAAAAAAAACCTAACCCCCTCCCCCCAAGCTAAAATGCTAAAAACTAAACCCCCAAAAAAGTCTAAAAAAATCAAAAAAAAAAAAAATCTAAATTTTTTTTTTGAATTTTTTAATATTTTTTATGTTAAAATCGCTACTTTTAGAAGCAAAAAAAATGTTTTTTAAATTTTTTTTTTGGCTTCGAAAAGTAGCGATTTTTTTTTATAAAAAATATTAAAAAATTCAAAAAAAAAATTTTTGTGTGATTTTTAGCTATTTTTAGGCATTTTTGGTGTGTTCACATTGGTTCTCGCGATTCTCACAATAAGAGGTGGTTATCGCATGATCTTCTCCCTATATATATATATATATATATATATATATATATATATATATAGGGAGGAGCTCATGCGAGAACCACCCATATTGTGAGAACCGCGAGAACCAATGTGAACACAACCTAAAATAGCTAAAAAAACCTAACCCCCACCCCCCCCCCCCCCAAGCTAAATGCTAAAAACTAAAACCCCCAAAAAACCTAACCCCCCCCCCCCCCCAAAAAAAAAAAAAAAAAAAAAAAACCTAAACCCCTCCCCCCCAAGCTAAAATGCTAAAAACTAAACCCCCAAAAAACCTAAAAAATCTAAAAAAATAAAAAAAATCTAATTTTTTTTAATATTTTTATGCTCAAATCGCTACTTTTAGTGATTTTTTTTGCTTCGAAAAGTAGCGTTTTTTATATAAAAAATATTAAAAAAAATTTGTGTGATTTTTAGCTATTTTTAGGCATTTTTGGTTGTGTTCACATTGCTTCTCGCGGTTCTCGCAATAAAAGGTGGTTATCGCATGATCTTCTCCCTATATATATATATATATATATATATATATATATATATATATATATATATATATATATATATATAAAATCTGTAATATTAATACTGATTATTTATGAAAATTCTAACAAAACGATATGATATAATCTATAAATTCTAACAAATGTTTAACCAAAAATATCAATTATTGAAAAATGGTGAAAAGTCCAAAATCCAACAAAGAGTTTACTAGATTCAGTTCGGTTCGGTTATGGTGGGTATGAAAACATTGTAAGCACAACCGATCCGCTACTTTCGTTTTTCAGAAAAACAATTAACCGACCCACCGGTTTTTGATTTGTTTTGATTTTATCGGCTAATTCGATTACGAGTCGGTTAATTCGGTTTTCACTCACCCCTAGTGTCACCATCCGTGTTTTGGTAAAATTTTGTCATATTTTGTGGTAAACTAGTTTTAAAAGGGTCATTCTTGGAATTTTCTGCAATATATTTGATTTAGGGAACAAAACGGTAATATATTGTTGAAACAAGAACCCGCGATAAAACCGTTTATTTCCTTTGCTATGGCCACGATCTTCAGCGTTTCATCTCCTCGAATATCCAAAGAACCCGAGAAAGGTAAATATGAATGAATATATTGCAGCTTTATCTCAAGGCATAACTGTTCCGATATGGACCTGACTACGGGTATGCAGAATGCTGATAAAAATCCTGCTCAAAATGTAGTACAGACCCCGGAAGATGAATCTCAGTTCCAAAGAATGGGTAATCAGCAAGCAATGGCAACAGGGCAACCGCCTAATGCAATGCGTCGGCCAGCTGGCAAGCAGGTCCCTTTTGCTCTGATGCTACCTGTTTTAGAAGCACAGCTTGACAAAGACCAGGCTATGCAACTCCAGGGCCTATGTGTTCGATTAAAGGTATAGTTAGGGGGTGACCCTTTTATCTACATTTTTCATAACGTTTTTCAGTGTGTTATCTAAATGGCTCTGTTATTTGCAGAGCAATAAATTTAATAAAGAAGAATTTTTCCGGCACTTGCGAAGTCTTGTAGGAGATCATATGCTGAAGATGGCAGTCTATAAACTACAACAAAGGCAGGTATAGAAGAAAACAAGAATACCTTGTTTTTAGTTTTCATGTAATAATATATCTTCTTTTAGGTGTTTACCTTCTTATAGAAATACTTTTTCATCTGTTTTTAGTTTAAAGAATTAAAATCTATAGGGTGTATGTCATTGCTTCACTTATATGAACCTTAAGCAACTCCTAAGCTTTGTGTGACACATGTGAATAGATGCAGTATATTATTTTGTTTATTTATAGATGATCGAGAATACATTTAACCAATTTTTATTAACCTGCTCAGCTTACTGCTCTAGGAACCAGACTACAAGCGAGCCAAATGTCTTTCTATCTCAATGCTGTCAAGCAAGAGACAGACGAGCCAATTCATTCTCAGACTGCGTTTAGTGACATGAAAAGACTTCACGGGAGAGATCTTGCTCATTTCGCAAGTAATTCAGGGAAACCGTCATTGCATAACAATAAGAATCTTACGTCATTGCATAACGATCAGAATGTTATGTCATTGCTTGACGATCAGTTTTATACGTCATTATTGCCTTATGCAAAACAAGAACCCTTGTATAAATCCCAGCTATCAGCACCACAGGGCCTGTCTTCATTCTCTCCGGGTCAGATTGAATCATCGAAGAATGAAACTTTTGGGATGATGTCATCAAAGCCCGGTTTCTTAAAATCTATGAATAAGCCAGAGCCTATGTCCATCACTGCACAACTGAAACGCCTGAATGTGGTAATACATTGTTATATCATTATATTTTTTTTCATCTTCTTTTCAAATATATGATCAACTATAGTTATTGGTTAATTTTTTTAATGCAGTCCGCTGGAAACTGTTCATTGCCATCTGGAAGTAATGCAAAGACTTCCCCCAAAAAGCCGACTATTGGCCAGAAAAAAATGTTAGAAGCACCTGTTTCTTCGCTAAGGTAGTTTGATTTTTGTAGTCTGATAACATATCGTTTTAATTAAAATGTCGACTCTTTGGCTACATATGATCAGTAAGAAGCAGAAAGTGTCTGGAGCATCGTCGGATCAAACTGTTGATCAGCCGCTTAAAGTCGTAACTGCTCTCAGCAGATTGCATCTCATGGTATGTGTTCTTCTCTTGTAAAGACACTAGTTTCAGGAAAACCATTAATTTTTTCTGTGATAGTTTTTTCTGGAAAACAATCACAAGCGCAATTCGAGAGGGCAAGTCTCCAAAACATAAACAAGGATAAAAAAATTGAATGAAAAAAATGACTTGTCCTCAAGTCGAAAAGAAGGGAATTGGTTCACGAGAAGATGATAAACGACTTGTCTAACACAGCCTGGCCCGTCTCTGAAACCCAGTGGCGATCGAGAATCGATTGTCATTGAACATCAGTCTCCCAATCTCTGATTACTGGAAGGGGAGAGATAGGTGAAGATAGAAGCTGGCAGCGAGCAGGATACTGCATTGATACATGATAAACGGTGTGGATATGAGAGTCTGGTGGAAGCTCAAGCTCATAAGCGACTGTACTGACTTTCTGGATGATCCGATAAGGTCCAAAGAACCGGGGAGAGGGGTTTTCATTAAGGCGTACAAGTGGATATTTATCCAACAACTCATCAATAAACGGGACGGGATATTTATCAGCCACAGTCCCCGACTTAAGGAGTGATAATCAACACACATGAGCCATGGGTTGTCCCTCTTAACTAAAAGAACTGGGCACTGGGCTAGAAAACAGATGCGTACTCGATTGTATGAAACCGGCATTCAGTAAACTGTCCAGCTGTTTCTCGATCTCATTTTTTGTGATTGAGAGTATCTGTATGGTCTGATGTTAGGTGGAGATGTGTTGGCCACTTCTTCACTCTAGTCCTGGGTAAGAGCTTCGTTCTTCCTATAGTTTGAATGTTTTGAACTTACATCTGTGCCCGGGCCCATACTTATTATTGCAACAGAAGCATTACCCACGCAGAAATCGGGCTTGCTTTTCGGTATCCAAGATGCGAGTGGCGTTTTTGGCTGCACAGTAGGCTGGGGGTAAGGTAGTAGTTAAGGTTTTTGTGTCGGATTGGTGGGATTTGGCATGGGGTTCCAGGTTGTGCCCTTCCCGGATCGAGTGTGGTCACCTTTGATTCATACTCGAGTGATAAACTCATAGCATTCTACACGGTCCTGGGTTTATGAATTGTAACATCTGCTTTGAGTTCCTCGTTAAGACCATTTAGGAAAAGAGAGAATTATCGGGCCAATTTGAAACCTGAGTGGACCGTTTAGCAAATTCCTGGTGATACCCTTGCACCGTACCTGCCTGTTTAATGCTGCAAAGATATTCATCCAGGTTTTTAAAACTCTGCTGGTCCAAAGTTCTTTTGTAAGGAATGTACCGAATCATCCCAAAACTGATCGACTATTCTGCTGAAAGCCACGAGAACAGATCCAAGGCATCCCTTTCGAGATGCACTGAGGCTACATCCACCTTCTCGTCTTCTGAACTCTTGACAACAGCGGAAATACTTCACCATTATAAGCCGTTTTGGCTCAAACCAAATTGGCCTGTGTTTGTATGTATGTTACAAATTTTACTACTACAAATGATACTTATGGTTGTGAGTGACTGTTTGGTTGCTACTTGCTAGTACATCTTGTATTATTATGCTTTGCGGACCCATTTAAAAAAAAACTACTGTTGGGGATGCTAATGCGTGTAACATTTACAGTTACAGTTGATATACGGGGAAGTTGCTCAATGATCTACGCAAAATTTAAGTATTTCATATGTTAATAAAATTTTATTAGACTGTATAGCAGGTAAATGCTCTTATGTAAATATGTATGTGTGTTTGTTAACATAATTTTTCTGTATTTTATTAATTTTGGTTATGTGATATTATTTGGATCGACCTGTTTTGACCTGAACCTATTTTGAGCACACACTGGTTTGACCCATACCTGTGTTTTGAGCATATGTGTGTGTTTGTATGTAAATATGTAATCAATTTATATGTTTTAACAAATTTAATTTTAGGTCCAAGATGTTCGAGCCGAATTAGATAAGGAACGGGAGGCCCGACAAAACTTGGAAAACCGTTTGGAACAAATTGAACGAGATCGAGAACGAGAGCGTGCCGAACAAGAGGAAAGGGAGAAAAGATTTCAAAAACAATTTGATGAAATCATGAAAAAAATAGCTGATAAGTAATCCTAGTATGTTGTGTGTTAAGAATCTGGCTTTTCCACAAGCATCAGCTAAAGTAGAAATCTGGTTGTCCATAACTTTGTTTCTTGATGTCATTTTTGGTTGTTTATGATTCTAGATATGATACGTGATGACTGGATTTTTAAAACGTTTGACCATTAGAGCATACGTAGTGGGGCGGTATGCCCACTCATAGCGCCGCCATGGCGCCATCCACACCGAAACGGTGGGCGCTATCAAACGAAAATAGGGGTGTGGCGCGATTAATATAGCGGCGTGATGTGTGTCTTTTTTTGTTTTTTTTGATCTTTTTTTTATTTTCTGGTTTCCCCCTCATTAGGGTTTTTAATTTTGTGTTGCAGGTATATATCGAAGAAGGAAGACAAGGAAGAAGAGGGATTTTAGGGTTTTTAATTTATGGGCTTTGGGTTGGTTTTGGGCTGGTTTTGTGTTTTGTTTTTATGGGCTCTGGTTTTCCACCAAAATTTGAGTTAATTATTTTAATTTAGTGTAAGTTTTTTTATTTATTTTATTTTAACGTTTTTTTTATTTTATTGTAATCTTTTTTTTTATTTAATGAAATGGTTTTTAATTTTATAAATAGAAATTAATTTAAAAAACGAAAATTAATTAATTGAGTAATGATGAGGTAGGGGCTTTATGACTACGGGCTCTAGTGACATAACGCCCCATAAAGCCCCTGTGTGACGTGGCACGACACGTGTCGCATAACGCCCACAAAGGGGCTTTATGACTACACATGGCCTTAGTCCAGGGCCAGCCCTGAGAATTCGTGTACCTTATTCGAGCTTGGAAAAATGTGCCATTAGGCCTTAACGAAATTGGGTATTTGGCTCACTAAAGGTCTAAACTTAATGCCAAAGGGGTTAATAACTAATATAAACCATAAGAATAGTTTTGTAAGGGGGTGTATGTTGGTGTTTGTATGGATGTACCCGATTAAAAAACTATTTTATATATACATATCGGGTTTTCTTCATTAAAAACGTGACCCTCGAAATATCGGTCTCTGGCCAGTGGTCCTCCCCGCCCACCCCCAGGGCCGGCCATGAACATTACATTTTGGTTTAATACCCTAAATACGTGGTTTGTTTTTCATCATGCAGATTTGACAGTTGGATACGTCTCTGCCTGTGAAAGTTAGAATTTTATATGATGGGTATAGATCTCGGTCCCAAACATTGACTAGTTAGTTTTTAGGGTCGTCTCTGAGAATTTGAGACTGAGAATTTGAGGTTCTTGTATGACTAGAAAATGTGGCCCATAAAATATAAACTCATAAGAAAAGATCAACAGTACGACAAGAATTGTGATTGACCAGTTAGTTTTTAGGATCGTCTCTAATAATAATAAAACTAGTTAAACGAATCTAGAGGCCCTCCTTGCATTTTTTGAAGCAAAGTTGTGGATATTAACAAGTTTCAATCCCAGGCTCTCCTTTGTGAGGTTTCAGTTGACCAGATTTCATAGGCAACCCTCCTTGGTCGATCAGGTTTCAATGGAATATGGCCGAATTCGCATCCATCCTTAATCGTTGATCAGGTTTCAATCGACAATCAGGAATCGTTTGTTGGTTTTTCTTCATTATTGAGTTAATGGGTTTAGTTGTGTAATTTGGTTTAATTGAATAATTAGTTTCATTGTTGAATGGGAATAAACTAAATGAAAAGGTTAATGGGTTTTGGGGTGGGGGTTGGGTCCAATCGCAAAACCTTTGGAGTTAAATGGAGCTCTCCTTGAAGGTTAATGGTAAATGAGTCGAGTCCTGGAGAAACATTGTCTTTAAAAAAAGGTTCATGGGTTTAACAATCATATTTGGTTTTTAAATTAATTGTAGTTAATTTTTTGTTTAAAAAATATTAAAGTCTTTAAAAAAAGTTCATGAGTTTAACAATTATATTGGTTTTTCAAATTAATTGTAGTTAATTTTTTGTTTAAAACAATATATAAAATATTAAAAATTTCGGGCCCCAAGCGGTCACGCACTCCCCCATAGATCGACAACCATTAAAAATACGAGTTCCCACAACCATTAAATAATTATTTCATAAACTTCAAACGTTGTATCTAAAATTTTAAGTTTTCAAATGAAGACAAACCTATATATATATATATATATATATATATATATATATATATATATAGGGTGGGAATCCTAAAAGAAGTCCACCCTATTTGAGAAACTTGAGAAGCAATCTGAACCACACATTTTCCCTAAGCAAAAAATGCAAAAAAAAAAAGGTGAAAAAAATGCAAAACTTTTTTTTTTCTTTTTTAAAAAATCGCAGCTTTTTCTTTAAGGATTAATTTTTTTTTTTAAAATTTTTTTTTGGATTTATACACATGTGTATATTGTTAATCTTTTAACTATACATATATGTATATTGACAATTATACATATATGTATATACATGTTTAAAATTGAAAAAATATGTGTTATAAATCCTAAACCTTATATAATAAACACTAAACCTAAACACTTAATGCTAAACCCTAAACCCTAAACCCTAAAGCTAAACCCTAATTCTAAACCCTAATGCTAAACCCTAAAGCTAAACCCTAATTCTAAACCTTAAAGCTAAACCCTAATGCTAAACCCTAAAGCTAAAACTAAACCCTAAAGCTAAACCCTTAATACTAAACCCTGATGCAAACCCTAAAGATAAAGCTAAACCCTAATGCTAAACCCAAAAGCTAAACCCTAATGCTAAACCCTAAATACTATTATTAAACCCTAATGCTAAACCCTAAAGCTAAACCCTAAACCATAAAGCTAAACCCTAAACCTTAATGCTAAACCCTAAATACTAATGCTATACCCTAAATAACACTTATTTTTCAATTTTAAACATGTATATGCATATATGTATAATTGACAATACACATATATGTATAGTTAAAAAGATTAAAAATATACACATGTGTATAAATCTCAAAAAAAAAAAATTAAAAATTAAATTCTTAAAGAAAAACCTGCGATTTTTCAAAAAAAAAAAAAAAAATTTGCATTTTTTTTTACATTTTTTTTTCATTTTTTTGCTTAAGAAAAATGTGTGGTCTAGAATGCTTCTCAAGTTTCTCAAATAGCCTACTACTTCTCACATGATCCTTATCATATATATATATATAGGGGAGGGTTATCTTGAGAACGCTAAATATTGCGAGAACCGTGAGAACAAATGAAAAAACCAAGCAAAACCATTTTTTTAATACAAAACTCATTGTAATTAAGAAACAACATCAAAAAAAGAATCTACAACGTCAAATAGTTCTTTTTCTCCTTTCAAAATCACTATTTTTATATTTTTACACATGTGTAAATATACCAGATTTACACATGTGTAAATGGCAAACTTACACATGTGTAAATTTTCTTTATTTACGAATTCACGTAAATTTAAACGTGTAAATTAAATTTCTAACATTGTATTCGAATAATAATGATAAGTGTAGAAAAAAATTTTGAATTCAAATTGTTTTTGACCAAGTTCTCGCGGTTTTTTCATTTGTTCTCACGGTTCTCACAAATATTTAGCGTTCTCATTTAAACCCTCCCCAATATATATATATATAGGGCCGCTAGAATGAGAACCACCCCGAGTTGTAAGAACCGCGAGAACCACACAATCCGGGTCGCCGTTTACCATGATTTTTTTTTACAACTAGATGTGTGTATTATAATAACACATCCGTAAAAAAAAATTTTAAACGCCGCGGCCGAGGGGGTAGTTTTTTACACCACAAGTTTGGTGTAAAAAAAAAAAAGAAAACAAAAAAAAAATAAAAACACCAAACTTGTGGTGTAAAAAACTACCCCCTCGGCTGCGGCGTTTAATTTTTTTTTTTTACGGATGTGTTTATAATACACACATATAGTTGTAAAAAAAATCATGGTAAACGGCGACCCGGATGATATGGTTCTCGCGGTTCTTACAACTCGGGGTGGTTCTCATTCTAGCAGCCCCTATATATATATATATATATATATATATATATATATATATATATATATATATATAGGACCGCTGGTGGACCAATTTTTTTTCATAAACGTAGATCCGTGTATTATAAACACATTTGTAAAAAAAATTCAAAAAAATGTCGTGTGTGTAGTTTTGAGCACCACAAGTTTGTGTTTACGGGTACCGTAAATTCTATCGGAAAATTTACGGTACCCGTAAACACAAACTTGTGGTGCACAAATCTACACACACGATAATTTTTTTTTTTTTGAATTTTGAAACCTGTACACAAGTATTACTTATCTAGTTGTTCGAATCCTACTGCATGTAATAACCTAATAATTTGCAACTTTAAAACATTGGCGATGTCAACCTATTGTACGTACAACAACCGTTACGTCAAGAACAATCACACAAAAATGGTAAAGTTGACAAAGATTTGGAAACATACATCGAATCAGATATAAAATGTAGTATACTGAATCCAATCAACAATAACTGGATCAATTATTAGAGAATTGACCTAACCGTTCTTTAAACACTTCCCAGTATACCAGTTTTAACTAATTCCTGCTCACAAAACGTTACAACATAATGTAAATCTACAGTACAACAAGCGTTACCTCAACAACAATCACACAGAAAAAAGGTACAGTTGACGGTCAATTCGAAACAGATATAGAATGCAGTATTTATATAAAGCCCGTGGTGGTGTTGGTATGCCGGTTATCATGCCACTTTAGCGTCACGGCAACGTTACATGACACGGAAAGCTTTGAGGCTTCTCCCCTTAACTTGCAGATGTGTGGGATAAATCCCTCTTCGGACTATAGCGACCCCCTTTAACCAATCCTTCATCGATCAACTCAAAAGTTGCTTGTTAACCTGCTGGCGAGAGTCCCATGGCGCCCCCGTTTAATTCGGTTGGCATGGGTAGTGGCACCCCGGGGGCGCTATCGGTGGTGAGGTGGCGGGGTGGTGCCCTCCATACCCTCCGGCCTTATTGTGATTGAAGAAAAGTGACAAACACTAGGGCCTATTTATGTTTTTATATTATTTTAAGAGTTAAAAGTGTCATTTACTTACATTTTTTTTTCACTTTTGTCATTTCAGATCAAATTTCAAAATTGTACCGTTTTCCTCCCCGACATTTTGGAAACGTGCCATTTTAGTCCACAAAATAACCATAGTTAAAAATTTTAGTTAGCTTAGAGGTAAAATTCGTTTGTTTCTAAGCCGCTGGTCACGGGTTCGATCCCGGCCAACTGCAATTTTGACTGTGGTTACAACTAAGCTAACTGAATTTTTTTACTACGGTTATTTTTTTGGACTGAAATGACACGTTTTCAAAATGTCAGTGAGGAAAATGGTGAAGTTTTGAAATTTGACCTGAAATGGCAAAAGTGAACAACCCACAGGGACTTAGACTAATCTTACATTGGTTTAAAACATGAACTTTGGACTTAGACTTTATTAGTCACTAATCCTATTGGTTTGATAAAACTGTTTTTATTATTATTATGGTTGTTCAATATGATTGGTGGCTTGTTTCTGGTCAGTCGCACGTCTCGCGGTAGTACTTCGTATGTGAAAAATTGAGGGTGTGACATATGTGTGGAAGAAGGTGCTTCTAAAGATAAAAATGTGTTACAAACATATTAAAAATAGAAACAGAAAGAAAAAAAAATACAATATAAATATAAATCATAATTTAATATATTTTTCTATATATACTTTGAGTATTCGTACCTAATATATAAAGATGAAGAACTTATTTTACAATTCACATTATTTTTAATTTTATATAAGATGATCATTAAAAAAATATAATTTCTTTTTTATTTTATTTTCATCTTAAGTTTCGAAGCATATTGTGAAACGTTTTCAGTCGCAAAGACCCTTTTGTATTGGTTGAGATGTAATTTTGGAGTAATATGTATCACCTTAAAGAGGTTACAAGTCATACATAGATGGCAAACTCAAATAACTCAGCAAAGTTAGAATTCCAACATCCCAAAAGATGTTTTTTATCGCCAATCTGAAGTAAACATGTATAATACATCGGATTAAAGTAGCTGAATACTGGAGCAAATATAAGATTAATTGCAAACAAAAGTAACCAATTTTGATCCAAACATATTAAAGTAGTAGTATAGAGATCATACCAAAGTGAAGTCTTTAGTACGTAGCGGGCAATTTGTAGGTCCCTCTTGGAGGATGACGAACCTAAACCTTGTTATACAAACCCACTAGCGAGTGCGGAATCCAAGCTAGCAAGCAAACCGAGATGAAACAAGTATAAAGCACAACACACAAGGTTCACCGATTAACACCACTGTATTAATACGTATGAAGGTTCCGGTTACAAGCACAATGTTTACAAATCTAACTTGCAAACTCTCAAAGTGTGTGTGTGTGTTTCGGACAGAATGCTCTCAACTCTCTCTATCTCTTGGTGTTTCTGTCTCTAAGTGTCTAAGTAACACAACACACTGAATGGGTATATATATACCCAGCTCTGCATGTCTGACCGAAGGATCCGATAGATAGTCGAAGGATCATCTATCGATTACAAAGTCTTCGAAGGATCTGCATTAACCTCGAAGGATAATCTATCGAATCATCCATCGAAGGTTCATCTTTCGAGTTCATCGAAGGATCAACATTATCCTTCGATGAGCATCCTTCGAGCCAGACAAAAGACAACCATCTTTCTAACTGTTTGGCCAAGTCAAACTAGGAGGACAGTTGACTTGGTCAAACTTACATGACTAACAAGGACATCGTTTATAACGTGACCGAATACAGACAAAGTACAGACACAAGTGCACCAACAAACTCCCCCTTGGCTGTAGCTTTGTCTCGATCTTCGATGTTTGCAGATTTGTCTTGATCTTGATCATCTTTGATCTTCATGTCTTCAAGACTCTGATGTCCTTTCGAGTCTTCAATGTCGGAGGATCTTCAAAGTCTTCACGTCTTGAAAGCAGAGAGTGTATCAACAAACTACCCGTATCATGTAGGAAGTGTGTTGACAAACTCCCCCTTAACATAAGCTCCCCCTTGAGTTATGCTCGTGAATGACTTGATCTTTATGAAGTGAGATCCTTGTGGTGTTGATGATGGCCAGCGGCAACTCGATCATCTTCATCTTTTGAGTGCCTTCTCGTCGTGTCTTCATTCCAAAGCTTGTCATCGACCATGTTCTCCTAGCCTTTAGAATCTGCACATGCAAGAAATCTAAACTCGTAATGAGAACAGCTGCTTGGAATAGTTAGTATAACCAAATGACACACGAATGACCATGTCACAATCAAACACCGTCCGACAGTTTGAAAGTTTAATAAATTTCTCGATTTTAGATTTAACTTTCAAATCTTGCAAATTTCGACCGTTTATGAAGATTTAGTCAATTCGGTTTTCGTTCAGGTTTCAGGTAACGACGACTCGAGCTCCAACATCGTACGATCGAAAATAAAGTATAAATAAAATCTTTTTGGCTTTTACAAAGTTTATATTAAAACACACCTAAAATCTTTTTGGTATTTTTGAATAGATTAAAAGGCAACAATTTTAATATCTTTTGAGTGTAATCAAACGATATCACCGCTAATGTCGTGCTGATATGCACCAAACGACGAAACTGTTTAAAATAAAACAATAAAAGTTAAGCAGTAAATAAATATATACAGACATTCTTTTTGCGAGTTTCGAGGGTAAGAGAATCATATCAGTGTACGGTCATGTCAAAACACTCTTGTTGTTCAGTTAGTTAACATTAAGATAAGCATCCTATAACAATTATCGGTATTGTTGTCCACTTAAGCTCAACTTATCAGATGTAATCATGTTTAGGAGATACATTAAGTTATGATTTATACTTACCGACCGGTGTTCATCCACATCACGACACATTCCCGTATCAAGGTATGCACGAGGGTTCATCTTACCGGTGAGTATACTGATTATCATCTGTTTGACCGTATAAAATGTGAGATACTCACTTATTTTGAATTGAAAACAAGCCCTATGTGATATAAGCACTTATTGATGAGGAACTTGATTTTCATATGCATGAGGGCACAGGAGCAAGTCCGTGAACAGGTCAGTACTTCCGTACAGCAGAGAGACGAACTTGACTCCCGGATAAATGTGATATTTTATCACTTATTTGTTTGGACATGTGATTGTTTATCACTTATTGAGGTCGAATGCAGTATGTAATATGTACACGTATGTATAGTATCATGGAAGATCTAGACTTGCGTCCCCGTTATTTTTCGGTAAAAGATACAACCATGATACCCAGATGATAAGCAGCATAAAGACCGAATATCTCAGAACCTCGGCAATCTATCAAACGAAATTTCGGTACTAAGACCATATGCCAATGAATGGTTCCCACCTGGTCTTCAGTCGATTTAAGATTTATATCACCCTGCACACTTTAAAATGATTGTGAGCCTACCGATACATCTTATATAGAGCTGCTTATCATTTTTTTATTTAAGGTTTAAGGAGGTTTGGATAGACCACTGATGTACTATCATTTTCTCTTTTGCTCGCCAGGAAACTCATTTTTGTTTTTCTATTGTTTTTGTGTTTTTGAAATTTTTCGATGTTTTTGGATTTTCCGATTTTTGGATTTACTCCCCCTAAAATCAATAAACTAAGATAAATTTAAAACACAAAGGTATTTACAAAAATGATTTTCCGATGTTGGTTTACTCTTGCTTGACCTTAATGCCGTTTACCAATAATAGGAAGTCAAATCTAGATTTGTCAAAAGCTTTGGTAAATAAGTCGGCACGTTGGTCATCGGTGTGGACCTTAACAACATCGATTAGCCATTTCTCAAAGCAATCACGTATGAAGTGATATTTGATTTCGATGTGTTTGGTCTTTTAATGCTGCACAGGATTTCTAGTGATCTGTAAAGCAGCAGAATTATCAACGTAAATAGGAGTAGTTAGGAATTCAAAACCGTAGTCCCGCAATTGTTGTTGGATCCAAAGAACTTGGGAGCAACAACTTGAGGCAGCAATGTATTCAGCTTCGCATGTTGAAGTAGCGACGCACGTCTGCTTCTTGCACTGCCATGTGACTAGGCGATTTCCTAAAAACTGACATCCAGCCGTTGTGGATTTGCCGTCGATTTTACATCCGCCATGATCAGAATCACTGAATGCGATCAAGTCAAAGTTATTATCCCTAGGGTACCACAGACCGGTGTCAGGGTAAGCCTTTAAATAACGAAAAATCCTTTTTACAGCTGCAAGATGTGAGGCCTTCGGGTTGACTTGATATCTGGCTAGCAGGCACGTTGGATACATTATGTCTGGTCTTGATGCTGTGAGGTACATAAGAGATCCGATCATTGCGCGATAGTATGAGGGGCTAACAGGTTCACCCTTCAAGTCCGGAGTAATTCCGTGATTTTGTGGCAGTGGGGTACCAATGGGCGTTGCATCAGTCATCTGGAACCGGCTCAAGATGTCACCAACATATTTAGTCTGATGGATGAATATCCCAGACTCAGTTTGTTGCACTTGTAGGCCCAAGAAAAAGGTCATTTCCCCCATAGCACTCATCTCGAACTTATCCTGCATAATGCGCTCGAAATTCCTACACAAAACATCATTAGTAGAACCAAAAATAATATCATCAACGTATACCTGTACCAGAAGAAGATCTCCATCTTGTTCCTTGATGAAAAGAGTACAATCGATAAGACCCCTTCGAAAACCGTTCTCCAGCAGATATGTAGATAAGGTTGCATACCAAGCTCGCGGTGCTTGATGAAGACCATAGAGAGCTTTGTTGAGCAACCAAACCCGATCGGGATGGACAGGATCTTCAAAACCTGGAGGCTGTTCGACATATACCTCTTCTTCAACCACACCATGTAGAAAAGCACTTTTGACGTCCATCTGATAAACCTTGAATCCTTTGAAAGACGCATAGGCTAGAAAGATTCGAATTGCTTCGAGACGTGCAACAGGTGCATACACTTCGTTGTAGTCGATCCCTTCAATCTGACGAAAACCTTGAACGACTAAACGAGCTTTGTTCCGAATAACCACTCCACGGTCGTCTTTCTTGCATTTGAAGACCCATCGAGTGCCAATCTTCTTGTAGTTCTCAGGTTTTTCAACAAGCTTCCAAACACCAAGCTTTTGAAATTGCTGTAATTCTTCCTGCATGGCTTCAACCCAAGCACTGTCTTTCAATGCTTCTTTCCACGATTTTGGTTCTTCTTGTGACACGTAACACGCGAAGGACCAGTCATTTTGTTGACCAGATTCTCTTATAGTTGAATACAAACCAGCATTCCGGTTGTTTCTCAGCTGATTACGCGTCTGCACACCTCGATGGACATCTCCTATTATGTTCTGCTGGGGATGGGTATCATGAATTCTCATTTCAGGATTATCTGGCACATTTGCATTGATACCCAAATTGGTAAGATTAAGATCAACAACCAACTCCACACCAGGAATGTGGGTAGAGGTGGATGCATTCCCTTCAGCAGTGTCTACATTCTGCGTATGAGGTGTATCACCAGAGGCACCTTGAACAGGAGCAGCTGGAGCCGAAGATCCTTCAGCTGCATCATGATATTCATCATCTTCAGAAGAGTCATTATAATCAGCAGCATCTTCATAAACCTCATTTTGAACCATATTGTTGACAGACGAAGAAGCTTGAGGGTCAACAACAATAGGTCTAACCAAAGGCGAGACAGCAGCGTTGTCACTTTCCAACAACATCCTAGCCGCTGCTGATTCTTCGTCAAAGGTTGGCAGATTGAAGGAGTCAAATAGCCCATCATAATCGAACATCCACGGATCACCGGGAGCCCTAACAGGACTCGTGTACCTTTGAACCCTCACTTCACTCCATAGCTCAATCTTTTTGGTAGCTAGATTCCAAACACGAAAATTCGGAGTAGCATATCCAAGAAAGAAACCCTCGATAGCTCTTGCTCCAAACTTTCCATCCGGCTCAATCATAGTACATGGAGCACCAAACGGTTCTAGGTAAGAAAGATCCGGTTTCCTTTTCTGAAGGAGTTCGAAGCAAGTCATGCCATGTCTCTTTACTGTAAGAACTCTGTTTAACGTGTAGCATGCAGCCGATACAGCCTCCCCCCAGAATTGAATAGGGAGTTCCGACTCTACTAACATTGTTCTTGCAGTTTCTATAATCGTTCGATTCTTCCTCTCTGCGACACCATTTTGTTGTGGAGTATAACGAGAACTGTACTCATGAAGAATGCCTTTAGAAGTACAAAACTCATCCATAACTTGATTCTTGAATTCGGTTCCATTGTCGCTTCGGATCCTCTTCACTTACAACGAATAGAGATTCTCCAACATTGTAAGAAGATCCTTGAGGATGCCAGGAGTTTGACTCTTGTGTGCCATAAAGGATACCCAAGAAAATCTAGAATAATCATCAGTAACAACTAGACAATAGGCATCACCAAACGTTGTCTTGTGCTTCATAGGTCCAAAAAGGTCCATATGAAGACGTTCGAGAGGCATGCTGACAGTGTTGATTTTCTTCAAAGGGTGAGACTTCTTTGTTTGCTTCCCTTTTTGGCACGAGACACAGATATCTTGTAAATGAAAACTTCTCACAGGCACATCATTCACAAGATTATTTTTCACCAAATGGTTCATCTTTCTCAAGTGAATGTGTCCCATTCTTCTGTGCCAAGATATAGACTCCTTTTCTGTGGCTTTTGAGACAAAGCATGTGACTTGTGCAGATGTTGTAATCGCTTGGCTCATGTCGAGAATATAAAGATCATTAACTCTCGGAGCCGATAAGAGAATTCATTCTTGTGGAATTTTGAATCCAGGTTTCAGCACATAGCAGCCGGCATCATCAAAATGCACGGTGAATTTCTTATCGCAGATTTGCGACACACTGAGAAGATTGTGATCAATTTGCTTAACATAATTGATCTTATCGAAGCACACGATGCCATTTGAGATACTTCCCTCTCCAGTGATGAATCCGCCTTTGTCTCCCGCAAAAGCAACATACCCTCCTCTAATGTTTCTCACGTCGTATAGGAGCCGTAAGTCGCCGGTCACGTGCTTGGATGCTCCACTATCAACAATCCAATGACTATTAATAGTTCCTCCTAGAACATCTTGCACATGTCATATAAAAACATCAGTTGAGGATGGGGACCCAAGCCTTAGTGGTCTTGGGTCGTCCCTGAGCATCTCGAAACATGAGCTCGATCTGTTGATGGTTTTCAAACACATTAACTCCCCCTGAACTATCACTCCTTTTAGATCTCCAAGTTTGTCTTTGTTTACCAGATTGTGTATTATGTACAGTTTCTGACTTTAATGGTTGTGACAAACTAGGTTTTCTTTTAACCGTTTTAACTTCAGATTTTAAAGCCTTTTCAACAGCTTTGATGTTATGACGTCGTTGTTTCGTTTCTTGTTCCTTAACAGTTCTTTTATCATGTTTTGGAGAAACAGGACGACGTTGTGAGTGACCTTGTTCAGAAGTGGTTCTTTCAACAAAATTTGGTTTGGGCAAGTTTGTGCAGTCTTTAATGATGTGCCCAAACTTCCCACATTTGAAACAAGTTCTCCTTTCAACAAACTTAGGAGAACTTGATCGACTGGCAGATGTCGAACCTGTAGAACCTGAGGTACTTGCTCTTTCATCACACCCGTTTGTGTGTTGGGTGTAATTGTTATCACTGTTACGTTTCAAAATCTTGACTTGTTGTACAAAATCAGTGTTTGATTTGTTTTCAAAAGTCTCAATTTTATCCGTACCTTTTGATACTACAAATTTAACATCTTTTGCTTTCTTCTTGTAGCGAGCTCCTTTTGATTCAACCTTAGCCTTTGGCTTTGGAGCTCGTTGTTGTTGTTTACCCTTAAAGGCAATTGGTTGTTGCTTTGTCGGTGACTTTTGGTTTCCAAATTATTTTCTAATTTCTGATTTTGGAACAGGATCACATTGTGTTACCACAACTCCTGGAATGGTCTTTCCCAAAAATTTATTCGTAGTATCTTCAAACACTTTGTCAATCAAAGATTGATTGACATTTTTGATTGGAAAAACTTTGTTTGAATAAATTTTACTATCCCCGACCAAAGTATACAACACATTATCACCTTTAACGGCAGACATACTTTCCTTGTCATTCCTGACATCTTTGATAGCTTTGACAGGATCTATCACTTGCTTGGCAACAGGTTGCACGACAGAAGTAGGAGGATCACAAAGAATATGATTCTCAATTGGAATTTCTACTCCTCTCGTTTCATCAAGTGATTCATCCTTGTCATTCACATCTGATTCATCATCTGAAGAATCATAGTCCTCAATGGTTGGAGGACTTTGTTTCACGGATGATGACGTTTCTTGTTGCTTAGAGGATGAATTTTCCGGTTTGAACCCTAGGCCAGTAGCAAATTCCTCAACATCTAGAGGCACACTGGGTTCATACCGAGGCATTTCCTCCTCATCAGGCATCTTGGTATAATTGTTCATCAAAGGGGGCGGACATTTCTTGTACCCTATGCCTTTCTGATTTCCCTTTGGTTGTTGAACATCGATGATGTGATCAAGCACAAATTGGGAGTTAGAATAACTATCCAATTTCTGTTTGATCGCATCATGCTCGCATTGGGCAATGGCTAATTGCTTTTTAGTTTCTTCCACAATGTTAATATATTCATTTATACTTACTTGCTTGTGGTAAACTACTTTGTTAACCTCGGACACATTTTTCTTTAATGTTTCTATTACAGATTTAAATTCTTTTTCATTCCGAGTTAAAGCCATGTTCGCCTCTTTGCATTTCGACAGTTCAATAACCAAATTCTGATTATGACTATGAAGCTTTTCTGATTCAAGCTTCATATCAGCACATGATTTACAAACACTAGGAGCAGGAGGTTCAGAATTTACCTGACTAGAAGAGGCTGAACCGTTTGCCATAAAGGCAGTTTGAAAAGAAAAAGCTCCATCTTCAGAAAATAACTTCTCCATCTCCTTTGATGCAGTAGCCGCCTTCCTAATCAGAATTGATTTCTGACATTTAAGCTCATCAGCTTCACTCAGTAGATCCTGAATATCATCACCTCCTTCCTCCTTCACATCAGACTCTGAGTGATTATCCCCAGAAACAGAGCCTTCTTCATCAGAACTTCCAGAATAACCAGAACTGTCATCACTTCCAGAAGACTCTTCTTTATGAACATGCTCGACGATCTTTGCATAACAAGCTGTTCCACTTCTCTGATCATCATCACCAAACTGCACTGACCAGTCACATCCCTCATCAGCTTGAACAGCTAAAGCCCGATTGGGATTTGAAGTTCCAGGCTGGCCCTGATTGTTATTAACTGCCACCATCCTCCTTTCACGGTTCTCTTGCTGGGCATTCACATTTGTAGTACTCGTCTGGTTTCTGAAAGGGTTGTGATTGCCATGTTTTGTTGGTAGAGTGCACTCACGTTTGAAGTGCCCTTTATTACCACAGTTGAAGCATGTAACGGCGTTGATATCAAACCCATACTTCGTATCTTTCTTTCCTTCCAACGAAGTTCTACTAGTACGAGCCATGAAGTCTTTGGCCCTTCTAACCGCACTTGCAAAAGCCCACTTAATATCCATCAACTCCATTTCTTCCTTGTCGATCTGTTGATAATCTTCATTGGTCATGTTGATGTTTCCAAGCTGACCTGCTACCAAACCACAGTAAGCACTGACCATGGTGTTGATAATTTCCATATGCTCCTTAGCAACTTCAATGCTAAGGTGTGAAAGATTTGAATTGTTGACTCGGATTGTGTTAGGATTTTGGTGTTGAGGTTGAGGATTGCTGGTATAATGAGCTTGTTGTTGTTGTTGTTGAGGTTGGACTTGTGGCTGTGTTGGGACAGGAATGTAAGACCTCGGATCGAATTGAGGTTGTGGTGGAGCAGCTGTTGACTGAGGAAACGGAAAGGAACTTGTGTTGGACACAAATGCAGTCTGCAGTTTAGGTTGCTGAGCTGCAGCGGATCTTGCCAAAGCATCGAAGCCTGGAAGGTACATTTCTGTATTCTGAGGAGCGGGAGCTCGCTTTGCTTTCCTGATTTCTTCATCATTCTTATGTTCCAGCTTCTGAATGAACTCATAGATGTTAACAGTGTCTAGAGTTCCGGTATGCTTCAACAACTCAATAAACGAACTCCATTTTGGAGGCAAGGCGTCAGCAAACCTATTCACCATGTCTTGTTGAGTAGATACAACCCCATAAGCACACATTTCACTAATCAAATGATAGAACCGTGTTGTCATATCATTTAGAGTTTCGTTTTCCAAAAATTGAAACGATTCAAATTCTTTCTTCAACAAATCATGACGAGACTTTCGAGCAGCTGCATTGCCTTCTCCTCTAGCTACTAAGGCATCCCACAACGTTTTCGTGGTTTTGCAGTATGAGAACTGATGATAGATATCTTTGTTGAGTGCTTGTGTAAGTGTAGCAAAGGCCTTTTTCTCCAATTCATAAGCCTTCTTGTCATTTTCAAGCATGTTAGCATAACCTTCTGAAGTGGAAGCTGCAACTTCAAGATTAGTATTGAACGCATTGATAAAACATGTCCAAAGATCGGTGCTTTGCCCTTGAACATACGTGTGAAAATGGTTTTTCCATGATGGAAAATCGTTCATATGGTTCAACTTCGGTGGACGATTGTTGCTTCCCGTTTCGCTTTCACTAATCAAAAGGTTTTGAATGCTTTGACTTTGATTGGATACCAAAGCCCATTGACTTGGACTGATTGATGGCGGTGGAAACATACTCTTTGCCCAAGCTGCAGCAGAAGTTAGTTCTTGACTAGATTGTGAGTCCAAACTCCAATCCCAAGGACTTGTACAACTCATTTTGATCAAATACTAATAGAAAACCTACACAAACACAAACTGTTAAATGCAAACAGACACGAATTGAAAGATACTGACTTGTTCGAAAGATCAAGACTTGTTCGAAGGATCAACAGTGTTCGAAAGATCGCTGTTGAGTTTCGAACAAAGACTTCGAAAGATTCACAAATAGAAAGATCCTTATCTTTCGAATATCTATCTTGAAAGATTCACAATTCGAGAGATCCTTATCTTTCGGATAACAATCTCGAAAGATTCACAATGAAAGATCCTTATCTTTCGAACACTGATCTCGAAAGATTCACAATGAAAGGTCCTTATCTTTCGAGAATGTATCCTTCGAAAAGATTCCAAGTACGAAAGATAATGTTTAGACTTCGAAAGACTACTCGAAAGATGCTTATCTATCGAGCTGTCTTTGATCGAAAGATGATCTTTCGATGTCGAAGGATATCTTTCGAATGCTCTGACACACCTGTCAAAAAGGTGACAGGTTGGTGAGAAAGGTGATTGGTTGGTGTACCAACTTTCGGCAGAAGGGATGTTCTGCACACGATTTTTCACCAACTTTTTGACTTTCAAATAAAATTTCCCAAAAAGGCAAACCTTATCCAACAAGTCCAGTCACCGGAGATAACCGGAATCTTGGCCGGAAATAACCAAAACTTTTTAGAACAAGATTTTAAGTTACCCAACCCAACCTGAACACTCCCGAAAGGTTTAGAACACGTTTTTCAGTTTAAAAATGCAAGAAAACTCCAAAAACGGGTGCTAAACCAAATGTCCAAACACACCAAGAACTTGAACAAACCCGGTTTTAAACAAGGTAAAGAGCCACGGCTCTGATACCACTTGTAGGTCCCTCTCGGAGGATGACGAACCTAAACCTTGTTATACAAACCCACTAGCGAGTGCGGAATCCAAGCTAGCAAGCAAACCGAGATGAAACAAGTATAAAGCACAACACACAAGGTTCACCGATTAACACCACTGTATTAATACGTATGAAGGTTCCGGTTACAAGCACAATGTTTACAAATCTAACTTGCAAACTCTCAAAGTGTGTGTGTGTGTTTCGGACAGAATGCTCTCAACTCTCTCTATCTCTTGGTGTTTCTGTCTCTAAGTGTCTAAGTAACACAACACACTGAATGGGTATATATATACCCAGCTCTGCATGTCTGACCGAAGGATCCGATAGATGGTCGAAGGATCATCTATCGATTACAAAGTCTTCGAAGGATCTGCATTAACCTCGAAGGATAATCTATCGAATCATCCATCGAAGGTTCATCTTTCGAGTTCATCGAAGGATCAACATTATCCTTCGATGAGCATCCTTCGAGCCAGACAAAAGACAACCATCTTTCTAACTGTTTGGCCAAGTCAAACTAGGAGGACAGTTGACTTGGTCAAACTTACATGACTAACAAGGACATCGTTTATAACGTGACCGAATACAGACAAAGTACAGACACAAGTGCACCAACACAATTGGAGATAACTTTCGCATTTATGCGGACATTGTTACAGGATAAGCTAATCAGCCTACTAAAGCAGGGGCAGACCTATAGTGACGCTTTGACGGTAGCGTAAATTTAGGAAAAACTTGACGTTTTTTCGATTTCGTTACCCTTTTTTTGAAACGTTACCCCTATATGGATTTTCTAGATCCGCCACTACTTTAAAAGATACCGGGGGTTACAAGTTTAGTTGTTATTTAGTTTACATTAACTTGAGAATTCTTTTTATTTACCATTAAATGAAAATGATCAAATGGGTCAGCGATGGGTGGACAAAGAGAACCAAATGTAGTTTCTGAGAAGGAAAAAATCCGACCAAGCTAGCGAGTCAGACATACCACATGGACCGTTCAAGTAAATCACTATGCTGATAGTTAGATACATAGAGCGAAGTATAAAAATTAACTCTTAACGATTCATGAAGTATAAATATAATTCAAACCTGTACACAGGTATTTGTTGTTCGAATTCTACCACAGATAAAATATAAGTATCCGACTTGTTAAGGGAATGTAAATAGTCCTGAAAACTTGGTCTAGTGGTAATTTGGTCTGCCCTCCCTAGTGGAGACGCAAGTTCGATTCTCGCTAAGGCCATTTTCGAGGGACATCTGAGTGAAGGGACGAATTTGTGCTTTAATCCCGGGTTGAAACCTGACGAGGGGTGAGGATTTACGGGTTCCATCTAGTTCCCGCGCATTGGCGGGCACGGTCTCATGGCGGTTGAGGAGTCGACCTTGGACATGACCCCGAACAGGGTGAGTTTACATGTGAGACTCTTTGCCGTTGAAAAAATAAAAAGTGAATGTAAATCATTATGCCAGTGATCAAACTATCCTGATAGCAAAGATATTAAATAACGACATTGTCAATATCTGATGATGTGTTATCCATATCCACATGCGAGAAACTAGAGAAACTTTCTTTCTAGAATTGCATATCTTACATAGGTGACTCATTTCAGGTTCATTTAAGCAGATTATTCCCTGCTTCTTACCGTTGATGTCAGAAAAGTAGTTTCAAACGTTAAAACATTGGGGGCTTTCAAGAACAATGACACAAAAAGGTAAAGTTAGGATGCACTAGAAACAAATAGAATGTAGTATATTTAAAGATCAAATTTGCATATACGTAATGACATGAAGCTACACAAATCAAAGATGATGGGTGAATAAAAGTCGCATTTCCCTAATATTCTGAAAAACTTTACACATTTAGGGCTCATGATTTTGAGATTAATCTTGTAAAAGAAAACTTGCCCCCTAATTTTCATTGACGCATATGGATTTTTACCCTCTCACACTTCATTAGCCCCACTGTGACAAGTGAATAGTTGCATATGTTAAAACTTTCATTACAAAAATCAGAGGTGAACCACATGTATTCCAGCCATAAAGAGAACTAAAACAACTCACATTCAACTATCCACTTTTAGACACAAAAGTTTAATATGACGATCTCTGCTTTAGCTGATGCACGTGGATATTGTATCATTTCTTCTAGTATCTTTACTCTACCATGAATATCAACAATCTCTTCGTTAAGATATATTGCTACTTTCTTTAGCATTGGAGACTTGGCTAAGATAAGTTTCACAAAATCCATTCTGGTCTTCATGTTGCTGAAGTTATATATCTCTATCACACGGAGATGATCCAGGGTAACATATGAGTAATCTTGATGATCAATAAGGTTCATGATGGCTTGTGACACAGCTTCGGTCAGATCATCTTCCATCTATTATTAATAAACATATTAATAACATCCCAATACATATATACAAATAAATAGACAATTCCTACGTTATTTTACCTCAATTTTAATTGTCTCTATGTTTGGAGAGCTTGTAACCAAAAGAAGAGCAGAAAGTAAGTCGACTTCTCTCCCAAAGCAGAATTCAAATCCACATAAATCAAGACATTTGAGGTGGACTAGCGAGGTTGGCAGCTTTTGTGGAATAGCACCTTTAGCAAAGCACTTTATCCAAAATAATAAGGATAAAAAATCCGTTAACATTTTTTAATCAGCTGGTATGGTTATGTTAAAGCAATTATAATGTTCGATGTGGATTGGACTATTTTGGCAGTTTAGTACAAAGGTTTTATTTTCCCAGTGGGTTCAAAAAGGTTTTACCATTGCTATTTTAGTCTCCTAAGTTAACTTCATTCATTATTTCCGTTAGCGAGAAAGGTAATTCAGTCATTTTAAATGGCTGAATTGCCCTTCTGGTTAACAGAGTTACATATAAAATGCCTGAATTGTCCTTCTCGTTAACAAAAAAATGGATGAAGTTGACCCGATTTTATGTGTGTGCGGGTTAGAATTGAGATTTTTGACACGAATAATAATAATATGTGTTGGGTTCGGGTTGCACATCTCAACAAGTCATCCCGCCAACCTGACATGATTGACACCCTATTTTCAAAGTTAATTTACCAGTGGTTATTAAAATCTTATAAAGAAGCAACTTATATATGCATATATATCTTGTAACTTTAGCTTTGGGAGGCTTTCAAAAAAAATGGAAATTTTTCTTTCTAACCCTAAACTATTAATTTTTTGACAGTTAAGTTTAAAGTTTTAATTTTTGTTTCCTTTTAAACCCTAAGGTTTTAATCTTTGACAATTTACCCTAAAGTTTTAATATTTGGCAATTTAAGTTTAAAATTTTAATCTTTGTTTCCTTTTTAACCCTAAAGTTTTAATCTTTGACAATTTAAGTTTAAAGTTTTAATCTTTGGTAATTTAACCCCTTTGATTAATTTGATTTTTTCACTTCTAATTCAAAAGTTTCCATCTTTTGTGATTTAACCACTTTGATTTTTTTTTACTTATGTGTTGTAATATTGGCTTTGGGGGTTTTTCAAAGAAAAAGAAAAAATGGTTATGCATATGGTTGTTGTAACCTTGGCTTTGAGGGTTTTTCAAAAAAAATTTGATTTTTTACTTTTCACCCAAAAGTACTTTATAAATTACTTTTAACCCAAAACTATTTTTTTTTACTTTTAACACAAAACTTTTAATCTGTTGCAATTTATCCTCACAACTTTTTTTACTTTCAACTTTGGTCCTTTATATTTTTCATTTTCCGCAAATTTTTAGCTTTATCATTCGTTCTAAATTTTGTGACTTAACACACCACAACGTACGTCTTTAGTTTAACGTTTTTACGTTTCGTTCTAAATTTTGCGGGTGAACGTTTTTACATCGTCTATTTTTTCCTGTTTGATAGGTTCAACATAACGTGCGCGCACTAAATCGACTTAGTTATCAGTAAAGAATCCCCGCCGCATTGCGGCGGGTCTTAATTCTAGTTATAAACAATAAACTTGTATTTTATTTTTCTTAAATTGCTTGAAAATTCTGATACAAACTTAAATTTAAAGATATATTTACGACGATTTTATTCAGTTGCAAATACCCATTCTGGTGGTATGAGATAAAAGCTTGGAGTAATATGCATCACCTGAATAGGGTAAGAACTCATACACAGACGCTCAACCAAAGGTATACGCTCAAATAACTCAATGAAGTTACAACTCCAAACTCCCAAAAAATGTCTTTCATCGCCAATCTGCAGATAATATAACACATCCACACAGTAAATAATAAATCTGAGCCAATTTATATTTCAAACAATAGTATAGATCGTACCAGAGTGAAATCTTTAAGTAGCGGGCAATTGGAGATAATTCGTATAAAAACTTCAGCGGTTATGCTGACTTTGTAAAAGTATAATATAACCAGCCTTTCAAACCCTTTAAAGGTTACCGGAGGTTGAAATGCACAATTTTTGAGTTTTAGGGCCGTCAAATGTTGCAAGTTGAAGAAAGCCGGCAGTAGCTTATACTCATCACCTAAGTTGATCAAAAGTTGAAATTCCTTCAAAGCATAATTCCTCGATAGGTGAAGTATTATCTGATCAACCTCCCAACAGCTATCCATTCTATTGAGATGAAGCGAGAATTCAAGTATCGGACCTTGGTGTAGCAACAAGACCGGGTAAACAACGTCGTGCAAAAATGTGCATTTGTTTCGTGTATGATACATATAGTTATCAAAGCAGAGTTTGGAGATATTTCGACAATGATACCTCCAATTCCGAGATAGAATACTTGTTCTGAATGCATCTGGCATTGGCATAAGAGTAAGAATATTTTGTATTATACTTGGAGGAAGGTTGCTCATCCTATCCATCGGTATTCTTCTTCGACCATCCATCTTACGAATTGTTCCTTACACACCAAACAATGCTGCAGAACTGCAATGAAACCAAAACCCATGTAAAATTGGAGCTACCACATGTATTTAAAGAGTTGATTAAACGAATGGTACATTCATATGGCAAGTTTGCTCATTTTGTTTACATTAACTTGGCAGATTTTCTAATACCACTTGGTAAAATGAAGATGAAATCGAGTAAATATATAATGACATGAAACTACAGAAATGGAAGAGTATACATACATACATACATAGATACCTGTAGTAGGGTTCTTGTGATGTTTGAGGAGGAGATCGCGGATGGCTTCTTATAACGGCAGTAAATTAACGTTTCCTATTCCTAACGGACATCGAGAATTGATGACATTTATGATTGTAACCGTCATCCATCATATCATATGACTATGCATTAAACCGCCGGAGAATATCTTGAATCCAAGTTGTCAAACACTCTTACTTTTCGGATAGAATAGAAGCGGGGTGAATTTCTAACACGACACAAACCTAAAACGAAATTTTTGGGTTTAGGTTTACTGGAAACAGGTTCAGGTCAGTTTTCAGGTTGAACCCGCAAACCCGTTCAACACATTTTGTATTATACGAGTTGACGTTAACCCGCGCGTTGCGGCGGGACGTTGATAAAGACTAACATCTTTTAAGCTATTATTTTATAAGAGTGAATTGCAAGTTTTGTCCTTTATCTTTTGGTCATTTTGCAAGTTTTGTCCTTTATGTTTAAATTTGACGAGTTTTGTCCTTTATGTTTAAAAATCAAGCACGTTTTACCCTTTGGGGCAAAACGTGCTTGATTTTTAAGGACAAAACGTGCTTGATTTTTTAAACATAAAGGACAAAATTTGCTTGATTTCTAAACATAAAGGACAAAACGTGCTTGATTTTTAAGACCCAAAGGGTAAAACGTGCTTGATTTTTAAACATAAAGGACAAAACTCGTCAAATTTAAACATAAAGGACAAAACTTGCAAAATGGCCTAAAGATAAAGGACAAAACTTGCAATTCACTCATTTTATAATTATAATTGCAATACATATTATTAAGACCAAGTTGATCTAATTAAAATGAGGAGTTTTAAAACATCAATTTAAATAACATCCAAAAATACAAAATAAAATTTCATGCATTATGGTGTTAAATTTGTAATAAACATGTGAGGGGGTGTTTAAAAAAAAGTAAAATTTGTGAGTGACACCCTCAATTCCAAGTTAATTAATTATACGTCAACTCTCCTCTCGCAACCAGTTTTAAATAAAATTTATAATAAGTCGTAAAAAAAAATAAAAGAATTCAATAAGTCACACTCACATTTTGTTAGAAAGTTTGAGAAAACAAAACGTAACCAAAATTATGTAACCATAACTTTAGTAGTATCTTATTTTTAGCAATAGATTGGTCTTCCTGAACATGAAAAATTAAATCATTAACATGTTTTTTTTTTTAGTCTGTTGGGTATGGTGACGGAGGTGAAGACGGCGACGGGACGAAGACGGAGGGGGCGGGATGGGGTGACGGAGAGGACGCCGGAGAGAGAAGAAGGGGGCCCACCATTTGAATCGTCCTCAACGTCGATATTCCGACGTTGAAGACGGGGACGGAGCTGAGACGGAGGGAGGCGGGATGAGGTGATGCCGGCGCCGGTCGGAGACGGGGTGGACGATGCCACCATACCGAGCAGCCTTATATATTTTCATACAAAATAGATATTTAGTAAATTAAAAAAAAAAAAAGATAGTAACCAAAGAAAGTTATGAACTTTTGGAAAATAAATTAAAATTCAATGCAAGGGAGAAAATCAAGTGATTTACATCGTACTTGATAGTTAACGATGATACTAAATTAAAAAAAAAAAACAATAATAATTTAAATGTAAAATTAGAAAAAGTTACACATCTTTGAAAAATAAATTAAAATTGAACGCAAAGGAGAAAATCAAGTGATTTACATCGTAGTTGATCATACTGATTTTATAAAAACAATAATAATTTAAATAAAACAGAAAAATGGTTTCTGATATTTGGAAAACTATATTAAATTGAATTAGGTTATTTACATTTTTCGTTTTTTACTATTGATAAATTTCAATTACATAATATACAAAGTAAAGAATACAATCCATATAGAAAGTGACGAATAAAATATAGATGATACTGAATCAATGATAACTCCCTAGGAAAAGCGCATCCTGTGATATTCTATATTTGGTTTTGGTGTGTGATATTTTATAAGGTTCAAAAACTAAATATGAAATTCAGTATTTCACGTTCTTTTTCTATTACATATCAAATAACTTATAGATTTCTTTATTCAAAACCTTATTGTTATCAAATAATATAATACCAAGGAAATTGCCCACAGTAAAAACCAAAACCACGACTCTTTATCTTCTCTCTTTCTGTATAGCATCATGCCCTCATCCATCCTCTCCGCAATCTCCATCCTCCGATGTTGATGCAATGCCGTTTCGCCCATCACCCCGTTTTATGCCCCATTCGCCCAAAACTTATCCCAACCCCCTAAAACACTACACCCATCAACATCCGTTTCTTCTTGTTGAACCGTGACGGTTGAGGACTTGCAGATCGGTTCCGCGGCACCGAAAGCGTTGGTGTTTTGAGTGTGGTGCTGCCGCTGGAGTCATCGATTTGTTGGAACGGTGAGCCGGGGACGGAAACGGACGATAAACGTGAAACAACGATTGTAGACGGAAGAGAAGACGCTGCGTTAAAGGGAACTTTAAGTTGCAAATGGGAAATAAAGTGAAAGGGAACGGCTCCGTTTTATAGTGCTCAAGAATCTTTTCTTGAACCATCACCACTGTTCGTGAAATTCAACACCCGTTCCTAATTTTTCCATTTGTGAACCGGCGTGTTTTTGTTGACCGCCGCACCGTTGCCTTTTGTGACACTATTTTCATGGAGGCGACTGCTCGTGAAATTCAACACTCGTTCCCAGTTTTTCCATTTGTGAACCACGGTGTTTTCTTTCAACCGCCGCACCCTTGTCTTTTGTGACACTATTTTTGGGGAGGCGTGTGATGGGGTGATGTAATTGGGTGGAAGTTATTGGTGAATCGGTGTTTAGAAAAAGAAAAGTCGCAACTGTGCCGTCAAAAGTTATATGTTAAAGAAACGACGCAAGTTACTTTTTGTATAAGAGTGTAATTATATTTTTTACAATATGTTTTATGTCATAGATTAAATCGGGTGTGTAGTTTATGTCATAATTATAACTTAAACAGAAAAATTAACATAACATTTTATAATTCAAATATAATTGTAGTATATACAATTGTGTTTTTAAGTAAATTTTAATTTTAATATATTAATTTCAGGATAAAAATTTAAAAAAAAAAAATCGAGTTGAACATGTCGTATTCAGGTCAACCCACAAAGTTCGGGTCATGTTCGAGTTCATATGTATGATACGATTTTCATGTCTGGTTCGGGTTAGTGTAAAATTTTCGGGTTCGAGTCAGGTTCAACCAGCCAACCTGCAAACACGACCCATTTAGCATCCCTACTTGGTGGTTGTGACTTGTGGTGGCGATCTTGGTTTAAATGTTTAAGACCTACGCATTGGGATTCGAACCCACGTCTACTGGACGTGGAGGGTAATGATATGGAGGCCGACCAGTTTGGTCGGGATGGCAATGGGTCGGGTATTGGTCGGGTATCCTAATTCCATACCCATATCCAGTTGCAAAATCATATCCAATATCCGGCCCAGTACACGTCAGGTTTTAGACGGGTATTTACCTGTCGGGTATTGGGCATGGGCATACCCGTCGGGTATATGGTAAACTCGTTAGAAGTTTCTTGTATATATATTTTTCACTTTTTTATATAATTTTATGTTATAAAAATATATATAATATATTAAATTATGATAGATAACATACATATCATCCTTATCATAATAACATACATTTGATATGTTTAACAATTTTATTATATTATAATATAATACTATGCTTATATGGGTGATCTGGTTGAGTGGGTTTGGGCTTGGTCTAGAAGCCCAAATGCAGGCCTAGAACGTGGTCACCGGTAAAGTAACGACGTTTCGTGACCTTTATGGAACAACTGGATTCCACCGAAAGGGGACATCTTTGAGTGGAGGGCGTCTATGAATATGGTTAATATAATGACAAATATTACTTACACATAATGGTTTCCATGGTATCTCTCTTTGCCACTAGTACACAAACCATTTGAAAGGGCGGTGAAATACTAGTTTTGGAGCGGACCGCAATAATAAATAGGGCATCATAAAACTAATTGCTTATATTGAGCGGTTGTGAAACCGCCATTATATCATTTCAAGATAGCCCCATATAATCCTAAACCCTCCACTCAAATAGATACATGGCTCCATATTTACACATGAACCGCCCCACACAAATGAAACCTGAAATTGAATATTTAATTGCAAATAAAACAATTTATAATATTTCCAAATTGCTACCAACAAATACATAGATAATCAACAACCCAGATGGCTAGAAATATCTAAAATCAAAAACACAAAATTCATTAATTAAAAACAAACATCACATGATCTTGACACCAAACAAAAAGTTCACTTATAAAAACCAAACAAAAGGTTCACTTGTAAAAACGAACATTACATTAACTTGACACTAAACAAAAAAGTTCACCTACAACTTTGACCCTTATAGACCGTTCCCCTTCCCATTTTGCAAAGCGACCTACATCTTCCCTCTTCACATTTACGCCTATGAACGAGCTCATATCCCTCCAGCAAACAGCTTGCTATTACATTGCGGCATTAATTCCAGAATAAAGGTGTCAATTTGCTTTTGCGGCAGACACCCGCTTGTGTTCCAAAGCTAAAAAAACATAAAAATAAAAAATTTAGATATATATTTTATAATTAGTAAATGCGACATTATATCAATATATACAAAAACTTACATTATTATGAAAATCATATTGAATAGATGTGACAAACTCGTACATATGTTTTGTAACCATAAAGCCGCACTCCCAGCCGCTTTTTTGCTGTTTACACTGCATCGAATTCCCATTTAATTTTTAAACACATGAACATAAATTAAATTTGTCAAAAAAATAAAACATACCTTTACCATTTCCCAATTAAATGGCATATCAAAAGCATCTTCAATTGTAGAGGTAAGAAGGTAATCACTCTCCTTCTTATTTCCTCTTACAGAATCAATGATATAGCCCATTTCAGTTGCAGGACAAATGATAATAAGTGACCAATGTACACTACAAAAATAAAAAAAATATGAAATAGTTAAGTATGCATGTGTGTGTTTGTGTATGTATAGTGAATATATATATATATGTATATATATATTACCTAGCTATATATGGTGCAAGATAGAATGTTTTGTCTACATGGAACGAAAATACTTCTTGGATGTGTTCTATAACGCCGCCACGATTTTTAATGCACACATCTTCTTTGATCATGTGCGGATTGAAGAAAGCGCATTTGGAATTTGGTGACTCAAAAAAATACCTTTCAATCAAGAAAAAAAATTATGGTAGGTTCTTCTATTGAATCTCATAATGTTTTTTGTACTATATAAAAACAAGAATAACAACTTACATTGCAAACCAATGTAATACAGAGATATCAAGCCAATCATTCAAGAATACTTGTAACAATTCCGAATATGGAATGCTTTCAACAACCTTCTCAAGATACATTCCATCAGGTGAAGAAATCTCAATACTATGGTTAGTACCAACCTACTGATAATCCATCAACAATTTCTTGAATTTCTTTAGGTCTCTTCTTTAGTTTTTCCAAGGGAAAAGGTATGTCAGGGTCGATAAATTTAGGCTCGGGATTCAAATCATGGGTAGTTGTCTTTTGTTGACTTTGATCAGGATCGGGAACAACTTCAGATTGAGTTGACATGTGTGGTTCATGCACAAACACATTTTGTGGAGCTGTTTGTTGTTCATGTGCATGTATTAACTAAAAACAATTGTAAAAACATTAGTACCACTACTTATACATATATATATAGAGAGAGAGAGGGAGACAAACAAGTTTTTGATTAATTACCATATTCATAAAACAGCCCGGAACCATTTGAGGTTGAGATGACATATGTAGATTAGATGTATCGACTTCCTCTTCCTCTTCCTCAAGCTAAAAATAACAAACAGTTTATTATAATACGAACAAATCAAACTAAATTAACATTATAAACTACCTGTGGATGATAACTTAAAGTTGGTGCAATGTCATCAATGTCTATTGTGTGCGATGCTCCTTTGTGACTTAATGAACTGTGACCCGAGGTCTCTCCAAAGGCACTTGCGGATTTGCTGGATGCCTCTTCGTTCACAAGCTAGAATTTAACAAAAATAATAAGTATTGATACATATATACTAAAAATATAAGGTAATATATAAACAAATGCACCTTTAATGCATCTCTTGGCCACTGGATGAATTAAAAAGTGTATCGCCAACAAAAACAATGTCATCGGTTCGTGTCACATCGGGGATAGGCGTTTTCACAAAATCTTTATCAACAGCATCAACATGGACTTTGACATAACCCTCCTTTATTTGTCCTTCATCTAAAGTCATATCTGAAGTTGGCCATGCCTGCCCGAAAGCCAGAGGTAATTCCATACTAAGTTTGTATGGAAATAGCAACTCACACGGTGTCACTTTATGCAATAACCATATAACATTTTTGATAAACAAATACGTGTGTGTATTTAACAACTTATAAATGAATTACCTCAATAGGTGGATGGTTTATGAATGGTCCACTAGGTGCACTAATGTCACAAAAAACACGGCTTATGTCCCCCCTGGTACCCATCACTTCTTACTCGTTGTGTACCACTGTTAGGATCGGTGGCTGTCATGATTGTGTTTGTTTGTATAAATTGAACTAATCAAAAGATATGAATGAAGATTTAAGTGCAGCGGAAATGAAAACAAACTTTGTAAACACAATCAAAGAGAGAAATAGAGTTGATAAACACATGCTTCAATTTGAGTCGAATGATTACAATACAAATCAAAGGATTACAAGCATGCTTACAATACTAAACTCCCCCTCAGCCTGATACCCCAAGGTTGGTTGCACAAGATGAAAGGATTGAATTGAGGAGAAGAACTCACTCAAAACGATCAAATGTAACAGTACACAGTACTGCCCCATTTATAGGCAAACCAAACCACTGAGGCATCTTAGCTGACGTCACCATGATAGTGACATCTAACAACCTAACAACCTATAAACACTGTTCTATACAAACTACTGATGTTTAACAACTGATTATAAGTATAATACAAAACAAGAGAAAACTACTGTTTCACGTTCCACTGTTGTAGCCTGAGCACTGATGTTGAGCATCAGTGCTTTCTTCAAAGGTGATCAGTCCTTGAATGGGCAGTGCTTGTGTCTTCAGCAGTACTTAGGAAACGAAAGTAGATAGAGCGACAGTGTTTGTCTTCAGCAGTCTTTAGAGTTTCATCAGTGTTTGGTTCATCAGTTGTTCTAGCGAGCAGTACTTAAGATCTATCAGCTGTTAGATTACCACTGTCAAGGGGAAAGCCTAGTGCAAACAGTTGCTTATTTTGAGTCCACTGTTGTGATCCGGTTTTAGGTTTCATTATATGTTCCTCTGGTAGGGTTCAATCCCAACAATCTCCCCCTGGAACAGATAATGCCAAAACCCTTCATTATTCTGGACCTTTATTCCTCATCAAAAGTTCCTTAGCTTGCCTTTTAAATTCTTCTTCAAATTCCTTGGAACTCAGATCATCTTCATCCCAACATAGTGTAAGTTCAAGGAGATCCTGCAAATCTTCAACACTCAGGCCTAGTGCTTCTTTCCTTGATATGTACCTCACTTCACCATTGGATCTGACCAAGGTCAATACGTGGGTCTTTTGATCAGACGTCCACTTTAGTACTTTTAATCCTAATGGGTTTCTTGGGAGAGATTTATTTTTTGATGAGTTTGGAGATGTTGGCCTTGTGAACACTTGCAGACTTTCAGACATTCTTATATTTCTTCAAAAAACAAGCAACGCCCCGCTTGCCTCTTTTCGACATAGCTACAATTCACTGTTAAACCTAAAAATTACATAATGAGATACACATTAACACACACTAGATAGACACATAAATACACATGTAATCGAATCACCACAGTGTACCTGAACCACTAGAAACGAGCGGAAACGAGAGAAGGAGTTGGAAGCACCAGGACCGAAAACCACAGAGAGAGAGTGGGAAATTAGAAGATTATATGGGAGAGTTGGTCGCGAAACGGAATAAATGAGCGGGAATTACAAATTCTATGGTTAATTTGGAGTGAAACTGAAGAGATGGGCGGTTGAAGGAGTATATGGGGAGGTGGGGGGACGGTGCAAGGAGTTATTTGGGGGCAAGTATCGTAGCGGCCAACGTTTTCAAAACCGGACTGGACCAGCCGGGTGGACCGGTCAGACCGGAAACCGTGCATACCGCCGGTCCGGTTGAGCACTTTTGGATCGTTTTGTTTTGGGCCGGCCGGTTGGTGGCGGGTGGCGGTTGAACCAGAGGACCGTGAACCGTATCAGACCAGATATACTTTTGTGCAAGGAAAAACGATGGTCGGAGGTCATTTCAGGTGGCCGGAAACCACCCGTTTTCATCGGACAAAGAAAGCTAACATAGCGATACATAAGGAAGATCGTGATAGAGTTTGATTAAAGATGAACAAGGCTATAAAACGAGCACTATATCCGACTGTTTGAAGCATTGATCGGCACTATATCCGACTGTTTGAAGCATTGATCTGCCACATGTCGTAATTTTCCGTCCACGTTCATCTGAATGCCAACGTAATAACTTTGCTTCTTTTTCGTTTGAAAATAATCGTTGCAGTCTCGGTATAATGGGGAAATACCACAACACTTTAGCCGGTGGTCCATTTTTTGTCACATCATCGTCAACTTCATCAGTTTCTTTTTTACGTTTATACCTCGATGCACCACAATTATCACAATTATGTTTCTTCTCGAACTCCTTTCGATACAACATACAATCATTTGGACATGCATGTATTCTTTCAACTTCCAATCCCATCGGACACATCAACTTTTTTGCTTGGTATATCGAAATTGGTAACTCATTACCTTCTGGAAGCATGTCGTTCAAAACCTCTAATAGATTTGTAAAACGTTTTTACAACCGGTATATAATGGTTTTTCTGCATCAATAAATAGGTGTTTTAATTTTTCATGGTCATCATCACCAATATTAGTCTCTAAATCATGTATAATTTCATCTAAATTGTCATTAGTGTCATTTAGATAATCATTATGGGCATTCATATATGAATCATTGTTCTCTGTATTATCATTGTGTAAATTATTTGACGTCGTGCTACGATCAGTAAGTGATTCCCCATGCATTGACCAACAAGTGTATCTATGCATAAAACCATCTTTCAACAAATGAAACTCTATTTAATTGATGTCACTAAATCTTTTAAAATTTTTACAAACTGTACAAGGACAACATATCGATCCACTTCCTTTATTCACCCGATTAGCTTTGGCAACCTTAAGAAAACTTTGAACACGCTCCGTGTATAAGTTGGTATTACATGCAGTATAGTACATCCAAGTAGCACGATCCATCTGAAAGCTAAAATAAACAAACAAATGATATAAATGTAAGCATATGATGTAAACCGGTGCATGTGGCGGTGGATCCTAACCCACTTTTTGAATATTCTATCTCATATTGAAGAAACACTAGATAAATGACCGGAATCAAATTATCTAGAGGGTTAGGTTCTGCATAAAAAGGTGGTTCTCTCTCGTTTGATTCGAAGGGACAGATCTTCTTCTCCGGTGAACACTGCAAAACAGAACACCGTTAGCCTTGTCACACCCCCAAATTCCACCTGCGGATAACACCCGCTTCGAGGGCGTGACTGACCAGGATCCAGCCACCAATTATACTGACTAATTAAATTGATAACAAAAGTAATACTTACTAACCATAAGATTAGCAAATATCAAGTTCAGAGTTTAAGGTTTCAAGTTCAAACAGTAATAAGTAGCGGAAGCATAAATAAACAGTTTTAAACAATGTTCATAAGGTAAGCATGATAAATGCCCAACACACGGGCAGACGACCACTACACATCCCAAGCAGCTGCTCCAGTCACTAGCCACCTGCAAAGCATGCAGTAAGGGGGGTCAACAATAATGCTGAGTGAGTTCACTAGTTGTCCAGTTTTAATTACCAAAAACTTGTTTCACCAGTTAATTTATCCGTTTATACATGCCATGGGGAGCTACCCCAAAAGTTAGCGACTAAACTGTTTTTCCAATACCGAACACTAGGTAACCGTTTGCGTTTCCGCAGGATGCCCCGATGTCAATGTTCTATCATCATTGACGGATGCCTGAGTACATTAGTTCACGACCGATCCCATACCATGGCACGGTGTGAGGTTGGTAAAACCTAAATAGCGCTATCAACTAATAACCCGTTCGCCTGGCCCCGGCGACTAATCGGTATTATGTAGTAGGGACTTGAGTGATAGAGTTGCGTTTAGTGCCGTTGGTTGCATTCCGTATAAACAGTAATTAACTAAAAGGTTTCCCAATACAAGGGAAGGAAAAGTAAGTTTGTTCCCAGTAACTAGGGAAGGAATGTAAATGGTATCCCCTTTACAAGGGGATAGGGTTGTTCTAGTCTCGTGTCCCAAACCACCGGGACGCATGCTTTTAAGTTGTGAACTCACCTTGGGTTGCTCGGTAGATATTTTTACCCGGTCAGGTATGTTGGTCACCACGTCCTAACATGGTTACCAAATATGGGTCAAGTCGGGTACAAGTAAACACATAGCGAATACGTATGGCAATACACATAGCAAACACGTATAACATGAGAATACACAAACAGTTGGGTTATTGGGTCAGCCCTAACATATAATCAGCAGTGACAAACAAGCAGCCCAGTCAACAGTAAGCCCAACAGTCGAAGCCCAATAACACCAAATAGTCCAGTCGAGACAGGGTGGTTGCGACTCGCAACCGAGGTTACGACTCGCAACCGAGGTCTCGGTTCATCACGTTTTGGTTACGAGTCGCAACCAGAGGTTACGACTCGCAACTGGCGGTTCCGACTTAGCAGCAGTGGTTACGACTCGCAACCAGATTCGTTACGCGTTGATTGCGACTCGCAACCGGGAGATCTCGACAAGACTTGATGTGGTCTCGAGTAGCAACCAAAAGTTGCGACTCGCAACCGTGATTACGTGCACAACAAATCTTCTAGAACCTGCAATGTACTGACCAATATGATTGCATTTTCATGTAAATTGTGTACTATATCCACTAACATGTCTGTTTGTCTATTTTGTGTCTAAATCGGATCAAACAAAGCATATTCAAAATATCTTATGATCTTCAACCATGTTCTTCACATTCAAGCAACATTCAAACCACATTCATCAATAATCAACCCAAAATTTATGTATAAACCCTCTAACCAAACCCTTAATATCATTCGGAATACAAAAACCATTCAACCTAATATAACATATCCTTTTATTTATTAACATGATCCGAAACATATAACAATAATCGATCTAACCAAACATCGTAACAACCGGAAAACACTCTATTTTCTCAAACAAGAGTAACAATCATCAACTAAATAACCAACAATCATGCAAGCATTTCAAGGCAATTAATCACATTGTGCAACAAACACCTAGTGAACATAATAACACTAACCGATAGAGATTCAAGGTGTGTGGGTAAGATGGATCGATGAGTGAGCTTCCGGTTGGTGATTCCGAGCTAGAGCCGAGGTGTTCTTGTTGTTGGTTGATCCGAGAGCTTGGTTCCGAGTAGGAGGAAGAAGGTGATGGTGGATGTTGATGTTTGTAAGGGTTTTGGAGAGGAATGATGAGGGTGAGTGAGATGAGTGTAGTAAAAGAGGCAAAAGGGGTGTGAGGGTTGGGTTATATAGTGTTCCGGGTGGGCTTAGGGGTTCCGACTTTGGGCCTCTCGGTCACAAGGCCCTAACCGGCCCAAGTTACTGTTCACTCGAGACCATCCCGGGTCTCGAGTCGGGTTTCGGCTCCTATATATATAACACACACACACATATATATATATATATATATATATATATATATATATATATATATATATATATATATATATCTATACGTACATGTATGCACACAACACGCAATGACGAGCAATTTATAATTTTTCATTAATAGTTTACGTACACACATGTTACATCGAAAGGTTGTCCGGGAAAATCCGAAGTGTCACATTATCCCCAAGTTTTAAGAACTTTCGTCCCGAAAGTTAAGGCAGCCACTGTCAAGCTAGCGTAAGTGAAAGCGTTTCAACGGGGTGTCACATCATCCCCCCGTTAGTTTGGAATTTCGTCCCGAAATTCGGCTGTAGCTTCAGTGCTGAGGTTTTCGTTTGGGAACAACTGGGGATACTTGTGCTTCATCTGGTCTTCCCGCTCCCAGGTATACTCTGGGCCACGTCGCGAGTTCCAACGGACTCGTACAAGAGGTATTTGGCTACGTTTGAGGATTTTGATCTCTCGATCCGTGATCTCAATCGGTTCCTCAGTAAAGTGTAGCTGTTCGTCAATAGTTAGTTCCTTGAAAGGAATTACGAGCGTTTCATCTGACAGACACTTCTTCAGATTGGATATGTGAAATACGTTGTGTACCGCACTCAGTTCCTCAGGCAGGTTCAATCTGTAAGCAACCTTACCGATTTTCTCAGTAATTTCGAATGGTCCGATGTATCGTGGATTAAGCTTGCCCCGTTTACCAAAGCGAACCACACCCTTCCAGGGTGAGACTTTAAGTAGAACCCGGTCACCGACCTGGAATTCCAATGGTTTCCTACGCTTATCAGCGTAGCTCTTCTGACGGTCACGAGCTGCCGCCATGCGTTGTCTGATCTGGGCAATCTTTTCCGTTGTATCTACCACCATCTCTGGGCCCGTGATTTGACTATCACCAATTTCCGCCCAGCAGAGAGGCGACCGGCATTTACGACCGTACAATGCCTCAAAAGGTGCTGCCTGAATACTAGTGTGGTAGCTGTTGTTGTATGAGAACTCTACTAACGGTAGATGCTTCTCCCAGTTCTTGCCAAAATCGATCACACACGCTCTAAGCATGTCTTCTAGAGTCTGGATGGTACGTTCGGACTGTCCATCCGTTTGCGGGTGATAAGCAGTGCTCATGTCCAAACGTGAGCCAAAGGATTTGTGGATAGCTTGCCACAACTCCGAAGTAAAACGAGCGTCTCGGTCGGAAATAATTGAGGTTGGCACCCCGTGCCTCGAAACTACTTCCTTTAAGTATATCTCCGCCAAGGTAGAAAACTTGTCTGTTTCCTTAATAGCCAGAAAGTGCGCGGACTTGGTCAATCGATCTACTATTACCCAAATAGTGTCATTTCCGCATTGAGACCTAGGTAGCCCTGTAACAAAATCCATGGAAATTTGCTCCCATTTCCATTTCGGGATTTCTGGTTGTTGGAGTAGACCTGCTGGCTTCTGGTACTCTGTCTTGACTCTTGCGCAAGTCAAACATTTGCTGACGTATGTTGCTATGTGGGCCTTCATACCAGGCCACCAATACATAGTCTTCAAGTCGTGATACATCTTGTCCGAACCAGGATGTACAGAGTAGCGGGATTTGTGGGCTTCGTCCATCACGAGTTCACGTAAATCTCCATAGAGAGGAACCCAAATGCGTCCTGTTACATAGTAAGCACCATCTTCTTTCTGTTCTAGTCGCTGTCTCGATCCTCGCAGAGACTCAGCCCTGATGTTTTCCGGTTTCAATGCTTCGACTTGAGCATGTCGGATCTGGGTAGGGAGGTTAGACTGGATGGTAAGTTGCAATGCTCGTACGCGCTTTGGTACAGTGTCCTTTCGGCTGAGGGCGTCTGCCACGACATTGGCCTTGCCCGGATGATACTTGATGGCGCATTCGTAGTCATTCAAGAGTTCGACCCATCGACGTTGTCTCATGTTCAATTCCTTTTGCCTAAAGATATGCTCGAGACTCCTGTGATCGGTGTAAATAGTGCACTTGGTACCGTATAGGTAATGTCTCCATATCTTAAGAGCAAAAACCACTGCTCCCAGCTCCAAGTCATGCGTTGTGTAGTTCCTTTCGTGTGTCTTGAGTTGTCGTGAGGCGTAGGCAATAACTTTCTCGCGTTGCATTAACACGCAACCGAGCCCATGGATAGACGCATCGCAGTAAACCACAAAGTCGTCAGTGCCTTCAGGCAACGAGAGAATAGGGGCGCTACAGAGGTTATCCTTAAGCCTCTGAAAAGCAGATTCCTGTGCTTCCTTCCACTTGTAGGCGATGCCTTTCTGAGTGAGTATAGTGAGGGGTTGTGCAATCTTTGAGAATCCCTGAATGAATCTGCGGTAGTAGCCTGCCAAACCCAAGAATTGGCGAACTTCAGTGGGAGTCTTAGGCGTAGGCCAGTTCTTTATCGATTCGATCTTAGCGGGGTCGACGTGAATTCCGTCCTTGCTGACCACATGCCCAAGGAAATGGACCTCTCAAAGCCAGAAGTCGCACTTCGAGAACTTGGCGTATAATTGCTCATTGCGAAGGAGTTCCAGAATAAGGCGTAGGTGTCGTTCATGCTCCTCTTGACTTTTCGAATAAATCAGGATGTCGTCGATAAACACAATCACGAATTTGTCGAGGTAAGGCTTACATACGCGGTTCATAAGATCCATGAACACTGCCGGCGCGTTGGTCATTCCAAAAGGCATAACGAGGAACTCGTAATGACCATAACGAGTCCTGAATGCAGTCTTAGAGATGTCTTCATTACGAACTCTCAGCTGATGATAGCCTGATCGCAGGTCAATCTTAGAATAGTAGCTCGATCCTTGCAACTGATCGAATAGGTCGTCGATGCGCGGGAGAGGGTAACGATTCTTGATGGTAACCTTGTTCAGCTCACGATAGTCGATGCACATTCGGAACGTGCCATCCTTCTTCTTGACAAAGAGTACTGGGGCTCCCCAGGGTGATGAACTAGGACGGATAAAGCCTTTATCCAATAGTTCCTGTAATTGCGTGGAGAGTTCCTTCAGTTCTGCAGGAGCTAGACGGTACGGTGCACGAGCTATGGGTGCTGCTCCGGGAGCTAGCTCGATTTGGAATTCGACCTGACGGTGGGGAGGGAGTCCAGGCAGTTCCTCAGGGAATACCTCGGGATAGTCACGTACTACAGGAAAATCTTCAATCCTCTTTTCCTTTTCGTGAGTATCGGTGACAAGTGCTAGGATAGCGGTGTGCCCTTTTTGCAAACACTTCTGGGCTTTTAAAAGCGAGATAATACCTGTGACTTCTCCACCTTTGTTGCCTTTGACGATGAGGGGTTGGCCAGAACGGCGAGGTATACGAACTGCTTTCTCTTGACAGAGGATCTCAGCGCGATGTTTGGATAACCAATCCATACCAATGACGACGTCAAAGCTTCCAAGTTTGACAGGGAAAAGATCGATACTAAACGTGTGGCCAGATAATTCTAGGGTGCAGTCGTGGATCATGTGCGTGGCCTCGATGTTCTTACCATTAGCTATCTTGACGATGTGCTTAGAACTTAATAATGCAGGCGGGTGCTTAAGTTTCTTACTAATGCGAAGGGATACGTAACTGGCATCGGCACCGGAATCAAATAACACAGAAACATAACGATCATCAAGTAGGAACTTACCCGCCACGACGTTGGGGTCGTTCCTTGCTTCACCAGCTCCAATTACGAAAGCTCTTCCCCTTGCACCATTCCCAGCATTGTTGTTTTGCTCATTGTTCCCAGCTCCCTGATTGTTATTGCGATTTTGATTCAGTTCAGGGCAATCCTTTCGCATGTGCCCTGTTGCCCCGCATTTAAAACACGCCCGGTTGTTTCCCTGCTGCTGTTGCTGTTGGGGTTGTTGCTGATTCTGCCTTGCTGGGAACTGACTTCTGCAATCCTTGGCTTCGTGCCCCATCTTGTGGCACCGCTGACACTGGCCCTTGTTACATGCCCCATTGTGGTGCCTGTTACACTTGTTGCACTTAGGGTAGCTTCCCCGGTAGCCACCCTGTTGCTGAGTGCCCTTGTTGTCAGTTTTCCTTTGCTGAGCTGGGGCCTGAGTAGAGTTAGCATCCTTGCCCTGATTTCCATCCCACTTTCGTTTGCCATCACTGGAAGTTCCTTCCGCAGCACTGATCCTTTTGGGCAACCTGCCCTCCTCCACAGCCTGGTTGGTGAGTTTTTGGGCAAGACGAACCACGGGCTGTATGGCAGTGAGGTTGGCCGAGGTTACGTGGCTCCTGATTTCTGGGACTAAGCCCTTGATGTACAATTCGATCCTTCGGTACATGGGTCGGGACATGTTTGGACAAAGAGCAGCATAGTCGTTGGACAGCTTGGTGTAGGTCTCAATCTCTGACCCAACCATCTTGAGTTCATAGTACTCGTCCTCGAGTTTGTGGATGTCATCCCTGTGACAGTACTCTTCCTTGATCATATCCTTGAAATCTTCCCATGCAGTAGCGTTTGCAGTCTCCAAACCAAGCATTTGAATTTGCGCCTTCCACCATGAAAGTGCGCTTCCCTCAAGAGTACCAGTAGCAAACTTCACCCAATTAGCAGGGGGACACTCGCAGACAGCGAAAACAGCTTCGACCTTCTCGATCCAGTGCAGGAGACCTATGGCACCCTCAGTGCCACTGAATGGAAGAGGCTTGCAATCCATGAAGGTCTTGAAGGTACAGACACGTGGTTGCACAGGCGCAGGCTGACCTGTTGTGAGGAGTGAAGCGAAATAGGTTTAGAGGCGAAAAGACGATGTGGCGGTAGGATCTAAACATCCTAAAACAACGAGTTTACCTATAGGGTGGGCTGCGAAAGCTGCGGCCACAGTGTTGAGCAGGTTAGTGAACTGAGCCTGAGTCATGTTGACGTTTCCTCGTCCGCGTCCACTCATTGTCTTCATAACCAGAAAACATAGTATGAGTGTGGTGTCGTAACATAGCGAGAATAAGATAGAAGAGGGGAGGCGTATCTATCTAATCAGGCAAACTAGTACGCATAATAAAGCAGAAAGCATACGACAAATAAACAAGTAAATATGGGTCCGAGCTATGAGGTCAGATAAGTCGAGCCTTGCACTTGGAGTGTAGTGTCGTCACGAGTCACGGGTTATAGTCTGGTTTTTCTCAAAAAGATTTTCCCCTTTTTAAAACCAAGTTCACTATAACCAATGGCTCTGATACCAATCTGTTACACCCCCAAATTCCACCTGCGGATAACACCCGCTTCGAGGGCGTGACTGACCAGGATCCAGCCACCAATTATACTGACTAATTAAATTGATAACAAAAGTAATACTTACTAACCATAAGATTAGCAAATATCAAGTTCAGAGTTTAAGGTTTCAAGTTCAAACAGTAATAAGTAGCGGAAGCATAAATAAACAGTTTTAAACAATGTTCATAAGGTAAGCATGATAAATGCCCAACACACGGGCAGACGACCACTACACATCCCAAGCAGCTGCTCCAGTCACTGGCCACCTGCAAAGCATGCAGTAAGGGGGGTCAACAATAATGCTGAGTGAGTTCACTAGTTGTCCAGTTTTAATTACCAAAAACTTGTTTCACCAGTTAATTTATCCGTTTATACATGCCATGGGGAGCTACCCCAAAATTTAGCGACTAAACTGTTTTTCCAATACCGAACACTAGGTAACCGTTTGCGTTTCCGCAGGATGCCCCGATGTCAATGTTCTATCATCATTGACGGATGCCTGAGTACATTAGTTCACGACCGATCCCATACCATGGCACGGTGTGAGGTTGGTAAAACCTAAATAGCGCTATCAACTAATAACCCGTTCGCCTGGCCCCGGCGACTAATCGGTATTATGTAGTAGGGACTTGAGTGATAGAGTTGCGTTTAGTGCCGTTGGTTGCATTCCGTATAAACAGTAATTAACTAAAAGGTTTCCCAATACAAGGGAAGGAAAAGTAAGTTTGTTCCCAGTAACTAGGGAAGGAATGTAAATGGTATCCCCTTTACAAGGGGATAGGGTTGTTCTAGTCTCGTGTCCCAAACCACCGGGACGCATGCTTTTAAGTTGTGAACTCACCTTGGGTTGCTCGGTAGATATTTTTACCCGGTCAGGTATGTTGGTCACCACGTCCTAACATGGTTACCAAATATGGGTCAAGTCGGGTACAAGTAAACACATAGCGAATACGTATGGCAATACACATAGCAAACACGTATAACATGAGAATACACAAACAGTTGGGTTATTGGGTCAGCCCTAACATATAATCAGCAGTGACAAACAAGCAGCCCAGTCAACAGTAAGCCCAACACTCGAAGCCCAATAACACCAAATAGTCCAGTCGAGACAGGGTGGTTGCGACTCGCAACCGAGGTTACGACTCGCAACCGAGGTCTCGGTTCATCACGTTTTGGTTACGAGTCGCAACCAGAGGTTACGACTCGCAACTGGCGGTTCCGACTTAGCAGCAGTGGTTACGACTCGCAACCAGATTCGTTACGCGTTGATTGCGACTCGCAACCGGGAGATCTCGACAAGACTTGATGTGGTCTCGAGTAGCAACCAAAAGTTGCGACTCGCAACCGTGATTACGTGCACAACAAATCTTCTAGAACCTGCAATGTACTGACCAATAGGATTGCATTTTCATGTAAATTGTGTACTATATCCACTAACATGTCTGTTTGTCTATTTTGTGTCTAAATCGGATCAAACAAAGCATATTCAAAATATCTTATGATCTTCAACCATGTTCTTCACATTCAAGCAACATTCAAACCACATTCATCAATAATCAACCCAAAATTTATGTATAAACCCTCTAACCAAACCCTTAATATCATTCGGAATACAAAAACCATTCAACCTAATATAACATATCCTTTTATTTATTAACATGATCCGAAACATATAACAATAATCGATCTAACCAAACATCGTAACAACCGGAAAACACTCTATTTTCTCAAACAAGAGTAACAATCATCAACTAAATAACCAACAATCATGCAAGCATTTCAAGGCAATTAATCACATTGTGCAACAAACACCTAGTGAACATAATAACACTAACCGATAGAGATTCAAGGTGTGTGGGTAAGATGGATCGATGAGTGAGCTTCCGGTTGGTGATTCCGAGCTAGAGCCGAGGTGTTCTTGTTGTTGGTTGATCCGAGAGCTTGGTTCCGAGTAGGAGGAAGAAGGTGATGGTGGATGTTGATGTTTGTAAGGGTTTTGGAGAGGAATGATGAGGGTGAGTGAGATGAGTGTAGTAAAAGAGGCAAAAGGGGTGTGAGGGTTGGGTTATATAGTGTTCCGGGTGGGCTTAGGGGTTCCGACTTTGGGCCTCTCGGTCACAAGGCCCTAACCGGCCCAAGTTACTGTTCACTCGAGACCATCCCGGGTCTCGAGTCGGGTTTCGGCTCCTATATATATAACACACACACACACATATATATATATATATATATATATATATATATATATATATATATATATATATATATATATATATATATATATATATATCTATACGTACATGTATGCACACAACACGCAATGACGAGCAATTTATAATTTTTCATTAATAGTTTACGTACACACATGTTACATCGAAAGGTTGTCCGGGAAAATCCGAAGTGTCACATTATCCCCAAGTTTTCAGAACTTTCGTCCCGAAAGTTAAGGCAGCCACTGTCAAGCTAGCGTAAGTGAAAGCGTTTCAACGGGGTGTCACAAGCCTCGTCAAGGGGAGAAGGGAGGTTCTCTCCTTGACCCGACTCCAGCGTGAGAATAAGTATGTGTTTATGAAGAAGAAGAAGAAGTATTGGTGAAGTGAGTGTAACTTGAAGTTTATACCTGGATTACCCTCATATTTATAGCCGGGAGTTTGGGCGGGAAAACTCGTTGCTGAAATATTAATGGAAGATGCTAACCCCGTAAGCGGTTATTTTCTCTCCGTTAATTCTTTTGATCGGATTGTGAGTGCACACGGATCGCGATTTAATCAAAGGCTGGGAGGTTGCCACGTGGAAAGTGGGCAAGTGAAGGTTTCTTTCCTCTTTCATGCCAACATCGTGGTTCCAGGGTGGCCTGGGATGATGACACGTGTCCTAGACGCTTATAACCGTCTAGTGGTGCACAATTGAGTCTTCTAGAAGATTGTTGCCTTAATCTAGCGTGACTCCCTATCATGTGGTGTCCGCTTAGTGAATAATATCCAAGTCTGGGTATTATTATGCGGAAGTGCTTAACTGGGATTTTTATCCTTATTGGATACAGAGAATAGCGCAAGGATTTATTAACTTCCTTTTGGCGCGCGGGTATTTACTTGCTGTCTTCCTTCTAAGCTCTCTTTGTAAGACCAGTGCGCGGCCGCGCAAGGTTCTAAAGAGGGCTTAAAGCTGAGGTTGTGATGAGGCCTTAAGTACTCGAAGCGAGGTTTTTAGGACCTTACCCCTTCAAGTCCCCCCCAGTCTAGTGTTGTACTTATGCAAATAAGTGGAGCACTGGACTTGTAAGGGAGGTGCTTTTTACTGTAGAGTTTTAGACATGAAGCTGAAGAATCTTTTTAGAGAAGAGTTTTTCTTGCTCATTATGATCTTTGAGGGAATTTGTGAATTTTCCTCTGTTAGTCTGACCCTCTTTAATCATGATCTGACGTTTTATTATGTCACTTGTAATAAAAAATGAATATACGCGATACTTTTTTTCTTCTTGCCTTGGGATATGCAGTATTGATTTAACTAGCTTCTTGATTCTAATCCTTCTGATAATTAAGCACATACTTTATGGTTCTGAACCTTCTGATGATTAAACAACTTGTTTGATTGTAAGAGTGTAGTTGGGAGTATTCGATTAAACATATAGTTTAACAGAATGGAATACGTATTTGTGTAAAACCATATCAAACCTAACGATGATCACGAGATTCGAACCTTAACGAATTTCACAAAGTATAGTCTTATTCAGACAGTACTTTGGCATCCATTTATTGAACTCACAAAGTATAGCACTTTGGATTCCGTTTAACGAAATTCACAAAGTACAACACTTTGGCATTCGTTAGTTGGTTCCTGAATCGATCGGACAGAATATCACATTGGTGATTATTGGTTAGAACACTAACGTACAGAGAAAAGAATAGAAGAAATGAGCAAAGGAAATGAATTCCTAAGCTTCCTATTTATAGGTAAGAAGTACGAAAGTTCTAGGAAGTTTCCTTTGTATTTTCTAGGAAATTACCTATATCTTTTCTAGGAAGTTACATATACATCTTTTAGGAAGCTTCCTACCCATATATATATCTTCTTATACTTTCCTTGCACCTTCCTTTGATATATCTATCTCATATATATATATATATATATATATTCATATATATCTATTTAAGTGATAAATAAATTTTACTTAGCTTAATTAATCTTGGTTAGCTTAATTAATCTTGATTAACTTAATTAATCTTGATTAACTGATTAATTAATCATACTTAACTTAATTAACAGATTAGTTAATCTACTCAGCTAACTTAACTGCTAAGTTTATTTAACTATTAAGTTTACTTAGCTATTAAGTACTCTAGCAGCTCCTTGCTTACGAGTTCTAATTTCTAGATACAATGGAACTCGTATTAGTGTATTAACTCAATTCAACTTTAACGATAATCACGGGATAGAAACCCTCACAACGAAGGACAAAGGGCGATACTTAAACATCCATCGAATTCACGACGAATGACAAAGTATAACCCGAGATTGAGCAGCACTTAAACATCCATCGAATAGTCTCAATCGATCGGACATTGAATCGTAGCAGTGATTAGAGTTATTACCCTAATAACGGGCAGAATTTCAGGATTCAGAAGGTATAATCCCGAGCTACTGTAGGATCGTTGTTGAACCCGAATGAGTCAATCAGAAGAGTTGTTCATCCAATTCAAAGGCGGAATCAATGAATCAGACGCTCAAACTAATTATAATGCTTCTTTGATTGATTTTAACAATGTTTACAACCTGAAAGCAAATTGGCAGCACTTCGTTACAAGTTCCAGAAGTTACCAAATGAACTAAACATGCACCTATTTATAGTATGAATAGTTTCGCTTATATGGACTGTCCAGAAGAGCGGAACTATTTGCTAAGGTTTCGCTTTTATGGACAATGTCCATATAAGCGGAACTTCTTGCTAAACCACCAACTTTCGTTTCTCGAACCTCGTGCACTAGATATCCTATCCTATTCTATTATATTACATGATACAAGACGAAGTCAATAGACGTAATGCACTAACAGACTCCCCCTCGGATATTGACGAAGTCTTCAGTGACCATTCTCTGTTATGCCACCTCTTCGGTCTTGATCATTTTGCCATCTCGATCAGATTGTAACAATGTAAGTATCCTTCAATCTTTCTCTTTGATCAGCTTCATACTTTGACTTTTTCACCAGGATCTCATCACTGGCTCTATCACAGCTTCATCTGCAGGCTCTCCCTCTCGTCAAGCTTCCGTGCTTCTAGGGATCGACACCTAACTTTTCAGCTACAAGCTCTTGCTAACTTTTAGCTTGTCTTCAGACTCCCACTCAGACTTTGCTTTCAGGATCGTAGTCTGGACTTTTTCTGCAATCACTCAACCACTATATAAGTAACAACATTTTAAAACCAACAAATAAATTCTCTAATCCACTCCCCCTATCAACCAACTTAAACAGATATGGCAGTATTAAAGAATCTAACTTCTTCACAATTAATCATCCAAGTCCAAATTAATGACCTTGGAGATATTACAAACTGTTTATGAAATTAATGATTTTAAAATCAAGTTTCAAATTAATGAACTTGTTTTATTTTCAAAAAAACACAATCAGCTTTCTTAGACTTTGAAAACTCAGCATGTCAGATATCGGTTGTCGAAAATAAAGCAGAAATCAAAATCTTTTTGTATTTTCTGAAAATATAAAGCAGTAAAGAAATATGTACAAACATATTTACATACTATATTTTTGTTTGAGTATGCGACAGAGAATCATATCAGTTGTTGACAAGTTACAAGTACCGTTGAGCTTAATTTCACTTTAAGAATTAAACAATTCACGTAGATTGTCGATATACTGATCCACTTAAATTTTCATACAGATTTCAACTGATTCAGGATACGAATTAGATGTTTTAAGAACTTAAACTCATTCATGTGTACCACCTCTTGAATATACTTCCGTATCCAGAATCCCAGATATTCAGTCTTACAGGTGAATATACCACAAATGATATCTGTAACGGGTTAAATGCGAGGGCTGTGAGAGCTCAGGTCGATACTTCCGTATACGCAGAGAGATGACGGCTTTGACTTTTCGGTGTGTCCCCTTTAGAGGATCTTTTAGTTACAACAGCAGCGACTATCAATTTTATTGTTTCATCAGCTTGCTGAGGGCGATGTTGTGTTTCAAGCATTTGCAGAAAGTATTATTCGGGGACTAGGTCAGTACTTCCATACAGTAGAAGTCCCGGAATAATACCCCAGATATCACTGAGTATAAAGACCTAGTATCTCAGAATATGGGACCTTTCAAACGAGATTTCAGGGGTTACCTATATATCCAAGTAGTGTTCCCCACAAAATAAGCAAGTGTTTGAATTTAGGTTTATATCCCGAAAAAGTTTACTAAGTGTATAAAAACCTATCGACATATCATCAGTGAGACTGTTTAATGCTTATTAAATCTATACAATTCTTTAGCATACCGTAACTGTCTACTGATGTACTATCATTTCCTCTTTTTACGCAAAACTCAAATTTTTGAATTTTATCATGTTTTTGGCTTTTTCAAATTTTCTAATGTTTTTGTATTTTCTGACAATTTTTCTCCCCCTAAAATGCAAAACCATTAAAAGAAATTTGACAACACGATACTGATAGCTTTGTCTCGCCATCCATGTTCTGCTAATCATGCACTGAATTATACTAAAAGCAGTAATTACCCCCATGATTTACAACACATTGATTTTTACAGTTTGAAAACCATTTTTCAATCTGATGAATGTAATCATGTTTGTTCAGCCGTGAGGGTTTCGGCGTATTCAATCAACATTTATTCAAACAAAAATAAAACAAACATATTTTTGGTTTTTAATTTTTCAAGTTTTTAGGGTTTTGAAAATATTGTTTATTTATGTACAAACAACACTCAAACTAAACTCCATGTTCAACCAAACCAGGGTCCTGCAACCTCTTCTTGTGCCAGGTTGCTCCAACTATCATTCTCACAATCTTCAGCTTCGTTGAGCACCTGCACATGCAAACTTTATTAATCATTTAAACAATTTAGCCCAGGTCTGTTGGACCTTAGGCATTTCAACACAATAATTTTCATTCAATTTTAGAAATTCTTTGTCATTTAAAACTTTTTTAGCTTTGATTTCAACTTTTTCATCTTTTACCGACACCACTTGTTTCTTAGCACTCCACACTTGACCTTTCGGAGTACCTCTTTTGTAAAAATTTTTCTCTTTTTGAACCTTTTGATTTTGAACAACATTTTTAGGTTTCCAAAACTCTTGAGGTTTTGTCATATCAACAGATGTTCTCCAACTCTGTGTTGTTCTCAATCTAGGTGTATGAGAATTCCAGATCTGACTTGAATCGAACCTTTTCAGGTTTGATTTCCAGTTTTGATTTGAAGCAAACTTGTTTGGATTATACCTCCAAGTTTGTCTCGAATCAAATCTGGTTGACCTTGGTTTCACACTCTCAGATTTCTGTTTTTCAACATCAACAGGCTTTGGATTTTGACACTTTCGTGCAACATGTCCAATTTGATCACATTTAAAACACACTTTCTTTGAAACATCCTTAGCCTGTTGTTGTTTCTTTTTCATAGCATCAAACTCCTCATTAGACTGTTGTCCAAATTTGAGTTTTTCCTCTTCTTTCAAACTTTTCCCTTGAACAAAATTCATCTTTTGTTGCAAATTTTGTTGTTTACTTTTATTCCAATTCTGTTTCCTTTTATAACCCAAACTAGCCTTCATGTTTTTCTTCTTAGAACCATGTTTGTTATAAAAAGATTTATGACCTTTACCAGCAGACTTTGGAATTTCCGACTTCTCAATCTCAACCATTTTGAAAACTTTATCAACCTTTTCTGAAATCACATTCTGAATCGGGAATACAACATCTAAGAATAAATTGTCCGATCCAATCATGGTATAAACCAATCCCTTTGAATCATCATTCAAATTTTTCTCGGATTTTGTGTTTTTCAAATATCCATCATAAAGATTTCCTTCATCTTCATCTTGTGATTCAGACTTACCATTTGTAGACTCATCTTTCAAAACACTATCAACCACCTTACTTACCACCTCTGAATCATCAGCATCATCAGATTTGGTGTAAGTCACATCGATACTTTCAGGTAATTGGTCAGCTATGTTCAAACCCTTTGCCACCTTTTCTTCATCATAAAAAGTATAATTGTTTCTCAATGGTGGTGGTACCTGATGAAATTCTGAACCAATACCCTTTTTGCAATTATTAGTATCTTTGTCATCTGGTGTGATGTTGAAAATGCGTTCGAGAATGTACAAAGAGTTATGATAACTTTGAAGTTTTGTAACAATCTTTTCTTTTTCAGCCAAGACTTGTTTTAGATTAGCAATTTCATCAACACACTTGTTCAATTCAATTTGCTTTTCTTTAAACTTTCTTTCATACATTTCTTTTGTTGTTAAAGTTTCAGACAGTCTTTGATCAAAACTTTTGACTTGGCTCTTCAAAGTATCATAAGCTTCTTGTACTCTCTGACTCGACCATTTTAAAGAATCATATTGTTTTTGTAACTCTAGAAACTTAGATTCTTTCTCAACACAATCAACACATTTTGCGGCACATTTTTCTTTCAATGTGATTTGGAGCGGAACTATCAAATATTGTGACACTGAAGCGAACCTAGATGGTAATAAAAGCGGAACTACGTGTCTTTCAAGCGAACCTATTTACTGTCCGAATAAGCGGAACCACATCCGAAGGTTATTTGGTCCATTTTTAGGTCGAATTTTGATATGAAACTTTCAAGGGTTTGTTATTATCCACTAATACACATCCTGTGAAAAATTTGGCCGATTTTAACCGTGGAAACTTGTTCAAATCGAAAAAGAAGGTGTAGAAGACAGAAAACAGATCCAATTGAGCTAAACTCTTCCTCCTGTGCTCTGATACCACTTGTAGGATCGTTGTTGAACCCGAATGAGTCAATCAGAAGAGTTGTTCATCCAATTCAAAGGCGGAATCTATGAATCAGACGCTCAAACTAATTATAATGCTTCTTTGATTGATTTTAACAATGTTTACAACCTGAAAGCAAATTGGCAGCACTTCGTTACAAGTTCCAGAAGTTACCAAATGAACTAAACATGCACCTATTTATAGTATGAATAGTTTCGCTTATATGGACTGTCCATAAGAGCGGAACTATTTGCTAGGGTTTCGCTTTTATGGACAATGTCCATATAAGCGGAACTTCTTGCTAAACCACCAACTTTCGTTTCTCGAACCTCGTGCACTAGATATCCTATCCTATTCTATTCTATTACATGATACAAGACGAAGTCAATAGACGTAATGCACTAACAGCTACTGTAATAAAAGCTGAAGGAACGAAAATAATTGAACAGTTTGAAACGTAGCAATGATCGAATTAATACCCTGGATCCGGAGCAGCGTCTCCCTACTTTAGAATTCGAATTTGAGCAGTAAACTTTGTTTATGAAAGAAAATCTCGAGCACCGATGAACTGCTCATGCCCAGTCAATTTATAGCAACTTTTTGAGTTTTACGCGGCCCGCGTAAGCCTTAACAAGGCCTTTACGCGGCCCGCGAGAGGGTGTGGATCAGATCGGGATTGCTGAGTCATCGAGGGTCTTGACGCGTGTAACGACACGTGGCCTTCATGCACATCCGGAGACCTTCAAGCTGTCGCGGCCCACGTAGGGTTTCCTTATTCTTTACGCGGCCCGCTTGAAAACCTTCATACTTATCCGGAATAATCTTTAAGTTGACGCGGCCTGCGTAAGCCTATGCTTACTTTTACGCGGCCCGCCTGAAACTTGATTTTCTTGTTTTCTTGGTTTTTGATATGCGCAAAATGCAACATATACATTATTTCAAATGTGGCATAAAACTAACCCTTTTTTAGTACTAATGTTGGAAAAAGTGTGTTTTTGTCTTCCTTTTGTATTTTCAGGATTAAATGAGCTCAAATTAACAAAAGAAGCAAAAAGACAGCAAAATCTAACATAAATACAAGAAAAGGATCAAAAGTGGAATGCCCGACCCCTCAACAGCATCTTCCCAAGCAAAACCAAGGATACAGAAGACTGAACACGCCCCGTGCTCAGCGAGCACGGGGCCGTGCCCAAGAAGCAGCAGAAAAGACAAACCATTAGAAGCTTCTATTGCCCACCACGGGGCCCTGCCCAGTGGACACGGGGGCGTGGTCATACTCCTGCAGGCGCATTTATTGTAATTGCGAATTACAATTAATGAGGAGAGAGACAAGGATGGACACGGGGCCGTGCCCGAGCTTCTGTTCAGCCTATAAATAGGAGTGCTTGGAGACATTTCATCTCATCCCTTGGCACACCACCTCTCTCACACTTCACCCACCACCCACCACCACCATAACACCATCATCCACCACCATCATCCATTATCCATCATAGAGTGTGTGAATCGTCTCGGGATCCAAGATTGATCGTAAGAGTTCTTGACAATCAAAGGCCATGTTTGCCTAAGTCTCTTACATCACTTTGTGAAGACAAGTGTTTAGTGTAATACTTTTTATTTTTAATCTTTTGCACTTTTTAATTGGTTTTGTATTAATGACTTTAATTACTAGTTTCTTATGTCGAAGGTGATTCTTCCTTATCGTTTGTCCGTGGTGTCTTGGCATTATTTTACTGTCTATATAAAATAAAAGATTTTCACCATTCATATCTCCACGGTCTATATGGAGGTATGTTGGCTACCTGGTCGGGGGTTAAGGGAACGGTTTGGTAAGAGTCTTGTCGTTATTCAGCGTTTAGAGATCCTGCAAGGGACCTGGGTCAAATTTAGTAGGACCACCTTCAATACCCAAAGGTATTGCATGGAGGGGGTCCAAACTCTTTGATCCCCTCATAAGTTAAACTACTATTAAAACTTTAACCCAGCTATTTAGGACTGTATCCCTGCTGACTCAGACTACTTAGCTGAGGGTAATGTCGCCTTCAAAAGAGGGGCCTACCACATTATGTATTAATAACTTAATTAATTATCTTTCAATAACCCGACCCTTTAGGATTGTATCCTTGCTGACTCAAACTACTGGGTTGAGGGTAACGTCGCCTTCAAAAGAGGGGCCTACTACAATAACTAAGATAATCTCTTAAATAAGTGCAAAAGTGCGAAAATAATCAAAGGTTACACTAACACACGAGTCGGATCCAAGTGATTCATCTTGTCTATCTGTTTTTATTTTTATTTTTATATTCAACATTTTAGTTAGTTTTATTTTCTTAGTTTAAAATCTTTTTCTAACATTTTGATTTGATTAGACGTTGAGGATAAACCGGTACTAAAAGCTCTTGTGTCCTTGGACGACCTCGGTATCTTACCAACACTATACTACGTCCACGATGGGTGCACTTACCCATATGTGTGTTTAGTGTTAGTAAATATCGTGTTTTATAAATTTAAAACTTGGCTAAAAGTGTAAAACGAGCTTAAAATATACATCCAAATTATAACACACTTCACGCATATCAAGTTTTTGGCGCCGATGTCGGGGACACAAGCATTTTAAGAAAGTTAGGAATCAACGGCCTAATCATTTTTTTTATTTTCTTTTTAATTTTTAGATTTTCTGAAATTTTCAGCTTCTGCAGAGCTCAGCACGGGCCGTGCCTGATCGGACACGGGCCGTGCCCAGCATTGGTACTGGCAGTTTTTATTTTCTGAGTTACAGAAGGCTGAGCACGAGGCCGTGTCGGTGCAACACGGGGCCGTGTCCATCTTTCAAGTAACAGGGATCCGGAAAACAATCACTGTAACTCCGACCACGGGCCGTGATCACTAAGCACGGGGCTGTGGTGAACTTTCTGACCAACATTCTTTCTTTTGTTTTTTTGTGACAGGACTTGGAACCAGACGCCACCTCTACGTAGTGTATGAGCTCCAGTTCTAATAAAGACATAAAAGAACCTCTAGAAGAACCCGAACGCTTTCTCAGAAAAAGACTAAAAGCTAAAAACCAAGAGAAGGTTTCGGGGGACCCACTTCCAATGGCGGACCAGCGTACCCTCATGGATTACCTACGACCCACTGTAGGTAACCTTGGCGCCGCTATCAATGCACCGAATGTCGAAGCCAACAACTTCGAACTTCGGCCACATTTGATAAAGATGCTTCAAAACTCTACAACCTTTCATGGGCTTGTGGACGAAGATCCCCATCTACATATCACTAATTTCTTAGAAATATGTGATACCTTTCGGATCAATGGAGCATCAAATGACGCCATTCGCCTTCGAATGTTTCCATTTTCACTAAAAGACCGAGCAAAAGCTTGGCTTAACACCCTCCCAGTTGTTTCGGTAAACACCTGGGATGAACTAGCCCAAAAATTTCTATATAAGTATTTCCCTCCCGCTAAAACGGCTAAATTAATGACTGAAATTAATACATACTTGCAAGACGAGGGGGAATCCTTATATGAAACTTGGGAAAGATTCAAGGAGCTATTACAAAAGTGTCCTCATCACGGTCTTGCGGTGTGGCAACAAGTATCCACTTTCTATAATGGATTGTTGCCACATACTAGACAAACACTTGACTCTAGCTCCGGGGGACTTTTTGGTAATCGCCGCCCGCAAGAAATATATAATCAAATTGAGGAAATTGCTCAAACCAAATTTCAATGGCACACTCCCCGAGGCAATAAATCTATTGCCCCGGGCGCCCATAAGGTTGATGAAAGCACTTCTTTACAAGCCCAAATCGAGGCCCTTTCTTCAAAAGTTAAAAAGCTAGAAATGACAAAAACAGTCTCGGTTATGGCTTGTGAAGGGTGTGGTTGGCCACATGAAAATTGGAGTTGTATGAAAGAAACAGATGATCAAACAGAGTCGGTAAACTACATTGATAATAGACCTAGGCCGTCGGGTCCCCCAACGGGCACCTACAACCAAGGATGGCGTAACCACCCTAACCTTGGTTGGAGAGAACCCGGCAATAGTAGTAACCAACAAAACCTAAATCAACGAACAAACTTTAAACAACCAAGGAATGAGTCACAAAATTTTTCTCAACAACAAGGTGGACGAGAAAGGCTTGAAGATACTATATCTCGCCTCATCTCCGACACTGAAAAGAAAAACTCGGATAGGTTTCTACAATTAGAATCAAATTTTAGAAATCAACAAGCTAGTATACAAAACATCGAAAAACAAATAAATCAACTAGCCCAAAATTTCTCCGAGAGACCACAAGGCGCATTACCAAGCAATACCAAAACCAAGCCAAAGGCACAACTTCATCTCATAACACTACGGAACCGTACCGTGGGTCCCGCGGAAGGCCCGCCGCCTACTGAGGAGATCGCAACACCGCCCCAACAAGAGAAGGGTTCTCCTCCCTCACTAGAGCCCACCAAGGCTCCTCGGGTTCCGTACCCCGGTAGGTTAATCCGTCAGAAGACCAATGAGCAATTCGCAAAATTCGAAAGTCTACTAAAACAATTGTATGTCAACATTCCTTTCATTGACGTTCTAACCCAAATGCCTAAATATTCAAAATTCATGACGGACTTTCTCACTCATAAAAGGAAAATTGAATCATTGCAATTAGTTAACTTAGGCGAAGAATGCTCCGCCCTCGTGCTCAATAAACTTCCCCAAAAGAAGATTGATCCAGGAAGCTTCACAATTCCTTGCTCAATTGGGGACTCCCCCATTCAAAATGCGCTAGCCGACCTTGGTGCCAGGATCAACCTCATGCCAACATCAATGTTCAAAAGACTCGGCTTAGGCAAAACGAGTCCTACAAAGATGAGTATACAACTTGCTGATCGATCCGTCAAATTCCCGCAAGGTGTCGCTGAAAATCTGCTAGTCAAAGTTGACAATTTCGTCTACCCGGCCGACTTTGTCATACTTGATATGGAAGAAGACACCGAAGTCCCCCTCATACTAGGGAGACCATTTCTAGCCACCGCACAAGCAGTGGTACACATGAATGACGGAACGCTCACTTTAAAATATGGTGATAAGGAAGTAATGTTTCGGGGTTGGGAAGAGAGTAGAGGACGATGACCCGGTCAATTACATGAAGGTTATTGATTCGAGTTTGGATGATGCTCTCCGACGGTGCAACATGGGATGCAAAACATCCCGCTCGGAAAACATATAACCTCACCTTGGGTCTAGCCAATGACCCTTATAAACGTGGCGCACCACGGAGGCATTCCGCAGAACTATCCTTAGTTTAGTTTAATCTTTTAGTTTAATTTTAATTTGCAGGAATAAAACACACTCTGGATGGTGAAGGATAACAAGGGAAATGAGAAACATAGCCCCATGCACTAAAACAGAGCAATCCGACAACAATCTCCCATTACAGTAGGCTCAGCACGGGCCGTGTCCACCCAACACGGCCCCGTGCTGCACAATCTGCAGCAAATCGCCCAGTTCAGGTAACTGGACACGGGGTCGGGTTCACTGAACACGCCCCCGTGCCCAGCTTCTGTTTCTTTTCTTAAATTTTTGTCACTGGCACCTGAACACGGGGCCGTGCCCGGTCCCCACAGGGCCGTGTCCAGATTGCCAGTAACATAAAATTTTGCTTTTAACACCATTTTACACATTCAATCAACCTAAAAACTTATTTTTTTGGGACACATTGAGGACAATGTGTAATTTAAGTGGGGGGGGAGGGATGCTAAAACTTTGAATTTTGCAAGTCCTAATAACAAGCCTTACACAAAACTCTATTGGAACCGCTAATCACCCCAATTTTTTTCCAAAAATTTTCATTTTTTTTTACTTGTCTAAGTTTAAGTTGAGAATTCAAGTCTTAATAAGGTTATATTTTTACAAATTTACAACCGATAGCGTCGTGATAAAAAGAACCAACATAAGAAAATTATGAAAAGGCATGACAAACTTAGTTAAAATACGATTATATATACTTGATCACATAAAAAAAACCTTTCCCACAAAAGTGAGTTTTGAGCCTTTAACGAGCATACAAATATATATATATATATATATATCTTTACACTAAATGCTCATTTTTCGTTTCTTGTGTGAATAGCCGCTTGGTTCATACGACTCTAGAACTTGCCACAACAATACATTCTCGGTCCTTACCAACTTAAACCCGAGTAAGTAAATGATGGAGGCATTAGGACTAACCCTTTTTCATTCTACACCATTATTTTTCTTTTTTTTACCACCTACCCAAAATCCCACTAGTTAACCCCTTTGAGCCTAAACCTTTTCATTTCTTAACCCAAAACAACCCTTTTTACTCACCTAAACCTTTTTATTTTATTTTTTTTAGTAACAACGTTCGGTTCTCTTACGACTTCCTTGAAAAAAAAATCGATGAAGCTAAACAAACAAACAAAGTTTATCAAATAACTTTGTTTGAACAATCCATCGAAATAAAATAAAAATACGAAAAATAAAAAAAAAAGTCTTTCAAACCAACGTTTGTTACGCCTTTCGCCCTTTTTACTAACCACTAACCCAACCACCCACCTTTAGCCCAAGCCAAAAAACCCATAAAGTCCTCTTGATATTTACAAATGTATATAGTTAAAAAGGAGGAGGATTGATTGCTTGGCAAGCTTATGGTAGAAGTAAGTTCCATGCCGCTCTCGAGTGATTCACTAAAAAAATACACCTTCGGCCGAGTGTTGAGTGATCTCCCGTGAGGTATCTGAACTTGTATATATATGAGATTTTAAAAAAGGTATGTTATGCCCAAATAAGTAAATTATCTTAAAGAATGTTCTTAATAAATCATGCCGATAGGATTGTAAAAAAATAAAAATAAAACCTCAATAAAGAATCTTGGAAATCCCGACACTCTATGACAAGCCCAAAAACCTTCTCTTCTACCCATTCCATTTGGGAGTGAATAAAGCCACATTATAAAGAGTTTTGCTTGAGGACAAGCAAAGATTCAAGTGTGGGGGTATTTGATATGCGCAAAATGCAACATATAAATTATATCAAATGTGGCATAAAACTAACCCTTTTTTAGTACTAATGTTGGAAAAGTGTGTTTTTGTCTTCCTTTTGTATTTTCAGGATTAAATGAGCTCAAATTAACAAAAGGAGCAAAAAGACAGCAAAATCTAACATAAATACAAGAAAAGGAACAAAAGTGGAATGCCCGACCCCTCAACAGCATCTTCCCAAGCAAAACCAAGGACACAGAAGACTGAACACGCCCCGTGCTCAGTGAGCACGGGGTTGTGCCCAAGAAGCAGCAGAAAAGACAAACCTTTAGAAGCTTCTATTGCCTACCACGGGGCCGTGCCTAGCGGACACGGGGGCGTGGTCAGAATCCTGCAGGCGCATTTATTGTAATTGCGAATTACAATTAATGAGCAGAGAGACAAGGATGGACACGGGGCCGTGCCCGAGCTTCTGTTCAGCCTATAAATAGGAGTGCTTGGAGACATTTCAACTCATCCCTTGGCACACCACCTCTCTCACACTTCACCCACCACCCACCACCACCATAACACCATCATCTACCACCATCATCCATTATCCATCATAGAGTGTGTGAGTCGTCTCGGGATCCAAGATTGATCGTAACAGTTCTTGACAATCAAAGGCCATGTTTGCCTAAGTCGCTTACATCACTTGGTGAAGACAAGTGTTTAGTGTAATACTTTTTATTTTTAATCTTTTGCACTTTTTAATTGGTTTTGTATTAATGACTTTAATTACTAGTTTCTTATGTTGAAGGTGATTCTTCCTTATCGTTTGTACGTGGTGTCTTGGCATTATTTTACTGTCTATATAAAATAAAAGATTTTCACCATTCATATCTCCACGGTCTATATGGAGGTATGTTGGCTACGTGGTCGGGGGTTAAGGGAACGGTTTGGTAAGAGTCTTGCCGTTGTTCAGCGTTTAGAGATCCTGCAAGGGACCTGGGTCAAATTTAGTAGGACCTCCTTCAATACCCAAAGGTATTGGATGGCGGGGGTCCAAACTCTTTGATCCCCTCATAAGTTAAACTACTATTAAAACTTTAACCCAGCTATTTAGGACTGTATCCCTGCTGACTCAGACTACTTAGCTGAGGGTAACGTCGCCTTCAAAAGAGGGGCCTACCACATTATGCATTAATAACTTAATTAATTATCTTTCAATAATCCGACCCTTTAGGATTGTATCCTTGCTGGCTCAAACTACTGGGTTGAGGGTAACGTCGCCTTCAAAAGAGGGGCCTACTACAATAACTAAGATAATCTCTTAAATAAGTGCAAAAGTGCGAAAATAATCAAAGGTTACACTAACATACGAGTCGGATCCAAGTGATTCATCTTGTCTATCTGTTTTTATTTTTATTTTTATTTTCAGCATTTTAGTTAGTTTTATTTCTTAGTTTAAAATCTTTTTCTAACATTTTGATTTGATTAGACGTTGAGGATAAACCGGTACTAAAAGCTCTTGTGTCCTTGGACGACCTCGGTATCTTACCAACACTATACTACGTCCACGATGGGTGCACTTGCCCATATGTGTGTTTAGTGTTAGTAAATATCGTGTTTTTTAAATTTAAAACTTGGCTAAAAGTGTAAAAAGGACTTAAAATATACATCCAAATTATAACACACTTCACGCACATCAGTTTTTCATGCACATTAGGGTTTCAGGGGTCCGGGTTTTCACTTACGGAGCATTTTAGGACATTGTTACAAGTCTGCAGCACATATTCAACCAGAAAGAGCTGAATATGAGACAAAGACGTTGGGTCGAGTTGTTGAATGATTACGACTGCGAGATTAAGTACCATCCAGGGAAGGCGAATGTGGTCGCCGATGCCCTAAGTCGAAAAGAAAGGATCAAGCACATAAGGGTTAGGACTTTGGAGATGATTATCCAAACAGATCTTTCACTGCGCATTCGTGCCACGCAGAAAGAAGCTCTGAAAGAAAGAAACATTAAAGAAGAATATCTCCGTGGGATGGAGAAGCAGTTAGTACCAAACGAGGAAGGAACGTTATGCTTCATGGAAAGGATTTGGGTTCCTCTGTTTGGTGGGTTGAGAAGGGTTATTTTTGATGAAGCTCACAAATCGCGGTACTCTATCCATCCAGGAGCGGATAAGATGTACCAGGACCTTAAAGATTATTATTGGTGGCCTAGGATGAAAGGCGATGTTGCTGTTTATGTCAGCAAGTGTTTGACGTGCACCAAGGTTAAAGCTGAATACCAGAAGCCTTCAGGACTTCTGCAACAACCTGAGATTCCCAAGTGGAAATGGGAACAAATTTCAATAGATTTTATAACGAAGTTGCCAAGAACGCCAAGAGGTCATGACACTATTTGGGTAATAGTGGACCGATTAACGAAATCTGTGCACTTCTTGCCCATCAGAGAGAAAGACAACACGAGCAAATTGGCTGAAATTTACATGAGAGAAATCATTGCACGTCATGGAGTGCCTCTCTCGATCATCTCTGATAGGGACGGAAGGTTTGTGTCAAGGATTTGGCAGTCCTTCCAAGAAGCTTTTGGCTCACAATTGAATCTGAGCACGGCATTTCACCCACAGACCGATGGACAAAGCGAACGGACGATACAGACTTTGGAAGATATGCTGAGAGCATGTGTTATGGATTTGGGTGGTAGCTGGGATAAACATTTACCATTGGTCAAGTTTTCATACAACAACAGCTACCACACCAGTATTGGTGCCACGCCATTTGAAGCTCTATATGGCCGCAAGTGCAGATCACCGCTTTGTTGGTCTGATGCAGGTGATAAATAATTGGTTGGTCCCGATGTGGTCCAGGAAACCACAGATAAGATTGCACAGATCCGAGATCGCATCAAGGCGGCTCGCGATCGACAAAAATGCTATGCGGATAGAAGAAGGAACCCTCTAGAATTTAACGTAGGTGACATGGTTTTGTTAAAGGTATCACCCTGGAAGGGTGTGGCACGCTTCGGGAAGCGTGGAAAGTTGAATCCGCGGTATATTGGTCCATTCAAGATTCTGGAAAGAATTGGGTTAGTAGCATACAAGTTGGATTTACCTGCCGAGCTGAACGGTGTTCACGATACATTTCATGTATCAAATCTGAAAAAAAGGCCAACGCAAGATACTGTTGTCATTCCCACAGACGAGATTCATATTGACGACACGCTCCATTTTGTCGAAGAACCCGTTGAGATTACAGATTGGAAGGTAAACAAAACCCGCAGGAGCAGTGTCAAACTCGTCAAGGTTCGTTGGAATGCAAGACACGGTCCAGAATACACCTGGGAGCGTGAGGACCGAATGAAAGAAAAGTACCCCCACTTATTTCCCAAGACCCCTGCAACTAGAAGCAGAACCTAAAATTTCGGGACGAAATTTTTCTAACGGGGGAGAATGTGACAACTCACTAAACCAGGTATCCGTACGAATTAATTAATATTTAATTAATGCTTAATTACTGTGCTTGCTTACAATTGTGGTTAAACTGCTACTTGAATTCTGATACATACATATACATGCATCATACTTTATTAACTGTCACTCCATTATTTACATACAAACTATAGTGACAAACTTGATGCACAAAAGCACAGTAGCACAATGAACGGATAACCCAGTAAACATGCTGACATAGCCAGCATCAGACAGGCACTGTCTCTAAGGCCAGTATGAGCCGGGAATGGTTCACTACACTAGTAGGGAGTGTAGGGAGGTGAGGATTGTAGAACTGCGTCACTAGGTGATAGATATAGTGATCAGATGTGCCTAAAACATGTTCAAATTGCAAAATTCTGCACTTTAATACAAAATTCAGCATTTAAGCTAACTAGTAAAGTGCAAAAACATGGGAAAATAATACTAGACACTTTCCAAAGTGTCGGGAATTCATTGTGTCACTAAAAATAATATTAAAGACACTTTAAATGCTTACTTAGCACTTTAACGGATCAGTATCCAACCAAACAACCGGACTTTACCCGGAACATAAAAATATTGTCAATGACACTGTTTTTCCTTTTCTGAGCCAGTTAGGGTCCCCGAATACCCTAACACCCGTTATAATACATAACACACTAGTAATTAGTTTAACCTCCTAACTAAACTAAATATCACCTAACTATCTAGTTCAAACCAAACCATAATACCCCCCCCCTTGACCGATCGGTCCCATGTGGGACACACTCCACAAATTTTATGATTATTTTATTAATCAATGTTCCATATCTAACCTACACAATACATAATGGTTAATAGCTCTAAATGGTCTATAAGTAGAACCATAAGACCACCTTATCATTCACAAACCCACACAACAAAAATTGATCTCTCTCCCTCTTCTCTTTGAGTTCGGCCGCAAGCTCCCACACACCCACCACCACTTTCAAGTTTCAATCTTGCTAAACCACATACATACAAGTGTGCTAGAGTTCATACGAGGAGACCCGGTGCTTACAGAATCACAAGGACCTCTCTACATCGCTTTTATCCACCTAGTTTTCGCTTTGATTCTTCCCTAGCCTTGAGCTAGTTGTAAGTGATTCTAAACACCCTCTTGATCTTGTCTAAGGTGGTTAATAAGAAATTTAACGGATAAAAATCATGAACACTAAAGATCAAATCTAAAAGTCTTGTAAGAATGATGAACAAGATGGTTAAAGAGTAAATAGTGGTGTAAAACTTATGAATCTTGTTTAGTAATGGTTATTTTATGTTGTTGGTTGCTAGTAGTGGAACGGATCGTCATCAAACCACGCTAGATCATGTTCATAGAACATGAACTAGCAATATGTTAAGTAGGAAAGATACAAGATGACGAACCCTTTCATACATAAACATGAAATTGTGTGAAAATAGTTTTTCTTGTAAAAAGGAGTTTTAAACTAGCAGATCTAAAGATCTACAAGTGGTATTTTCGAAGAACCAAGTGTAAGATGCAATCACGTTTAAAAGCCAGATCTTTCATGAAATAAAAGCATTTTTGTGAACAAACAAGTGTGTAAACACTTGTGTGACAAAAGGTTTTAACAAAGAAATATTTTCGTAATTTTTGACTAAGAAGTTGTAAAGTTACATGTTCTTTGAAAATAAAGTTTTCAAGAAACCGATTTTATTTTTAGAAATAGAAAGATCTACTAAAAATATTGGAAAGTTACTACATACTTTTACACAACTTACAAGTTCATGTGTTTGCGATTTATACTTGTTTTGACTAGTTTAATGTTTGAATATTGTTTGTTGATGATGGGAAAATTGTTGATTGAATTTTGAAAAGAAAATGATACGCTTGTAAGCGTGGCCACCTCCAGCTACAGAGGAAACTCTGGCGAAATTTTTCCAGAAATATAACACTTGAAAAATATTTTTACAACAAGTGTTATGAATATGTTTTTAACTTATTTTTCCAAATAAAGTTCGCCATGATTTTTATTATAAAACTTCCAAGTGTCGGAGGTGGAATTTTCATAAATAAAACTTGCTAAATATATATTTAGAATATATATTTTTCATAATAACACTTGTGAGAATTTTAAGATTATTTTGTGAACTACATAAATATTATTTTTAGAGTAAAAATAATATTCCTGGAATACACTGAACAGTAACGACTCCAAAATAATACTAACGCCCTCACAATAAATATTTAAGTTAAACCGGTATTATTATTACCACACGAACCTTAAAATGTAACTTATGTATTTTCGGAAAATACTTGTAAGTGTGTATTTTGATAAAGTATTATTTTGGGAATTATACGAAGCAAAATATAATATTTTTGGAAAAATATGTATATTTTGGAGATAAAATATCCTAGACAAATAAAATAAAATATATTTTATTAAGTGAGACTTAATAATATATTCTTGGAATTATACAAACACGCATATATTAAAGCCCCATCCTTGGGAAGGAATATAAGTAATACATAATTACGAAGTGTAACTACGAAATAGTTGTCTAACTATTTCCCAAAAACGTTAAACCTTAAGCCAAGGCACGACCGTCCGTCTAATAGAAGTTAGTACGTGTAGGTCGTCACGCAGCAAGTTGACTGGGAGATTACTATTTCGAGACGCACTTCAGTGAGTTCATGCCCCCCTTTTCTCTTAACTGTTTTCAGTTTTTATACTTCGGGGGTGAAATACATGTTACTATGATTACAAATACTTTTTACATGGTATGGTTAGCGTAAGGAGGGTTACTACTTAGATCATGTGAGTGGGTAGGCGGGAACTGGAGGCCATTAATCCTCATTGTAGGACCGAGGGTCTTTAGCGGTAGATCTATCTGGGTGTAGCGAGCCCAGCCCCAGGCCCAACAGTACGGACCTCGGGGTGACTTGGTACCCGACGCAAAAATCTGCTAGGTTTCAGTCTTCCTACTGCACTTCACACATATCAATGGCCTTGCAAACCATTGGTGATCTCTTTATTTGCTACATACCAGGGATTTTCATATCACAAAGGTTTTACATACTCACTTACACATGAACTCGCTCAACATTTTTGTTGATTTTTCCAACTTACATGTATTTCAAGGAATTAAGGATCTGGCACGGTATGCTACGTTTTCACGCTGCGTAAGAGTTATGGGGTCATCCAAGTTTAGGGGTTGTGGCTTTTACCTGGACGAGTCACAGTTCTTAAACTGCGTCTGTTTCATGGTTGTGGTTATGTCTTATGAAAAATGTTTTTATTTTGTCTTGTTGTAATTCCGTTGCATGTGTTAACGTTTTAAAACAATGTTGTGGTACTTTTATTTTAAAACTTAAATCAATGGATAATCTGCATGGTTTTACTTTCATATAGCTTTGTTGTGATTAAGCTATGGTATTAAGAAGTCACACCAAATTAACCCACGCTTCCGCAAAGCCAGGGTGTGATAAAGATGGCAATGTATATACCTTCAATTCACGAATCAACTTCCCTTGAGTAGTTTCCCATACTTTAATCGTACAGTCTTGAGATCTGTAACATGAAGTAATATAACAATTAAACATTCGCGGTTGTAGTTTCCATACATTGTTTCAATTATGGGACCAAACATATGGAAGAAACAAATAGTAAAATTACAGTTTGGAATAATATATACCCTGTATATATGAATCCATCTCCACCCCATTTTACACAAGTTACTGCAAGAGTGTGACCACTAAGACATATGACGCTTCTCCTTAATGTAATATCACATATCCGTGCATCGCCGTCTTTGCTAGAGGTGACAAAGCGACGAAAAAACCCTAAATCCGTTAAAAGATGCATCATAAGTTTGATATTTCGAAATTCAAATCGGAGATAGACATATTTGATACAAAACTGAAACTTTTATACTTATCATGATATTTACCTTGAATCGGTACATGGAGTTGGTCTTTAAGAAAAACTTGCCGACCATTCTTCTTGTTCCAACAACCTTGCAGAAGTAGTTTCAAAGGATCAACTGATTATATACTCCACCTACTGCAGTTTATAAGCATATAATTAGGGTTCTTCCTACACAGGTAAAATTAATATAAATTATACATTTTCATAATGCAACACGAATCATCAAAAATACTTATGTGGAGAACATTAAAGATCGACGAAAAAGTTACCTGGGTTGTTCGGTTTCTTCAATCGCCATCATCTAGGGTTTGTTCAATAGCCATCATCGCTTACATGAATAGGATATAAATGAAAATTAGGGTTGTGAATGGTTTGGCTGAAACAAAGAACAATCAAATCCGAGCTCTAGATCAAGCCTCAACAAAGAACAATCAATTCTAGGGTTTGAAGAAAACAACGGAAGAGAACCAACAACAAGATCGGCGGTGAACTAAGCTTTGATTAGGGTTTTTTATTGGAATTAAGATGGAAAGAAAACTGATTTCAAATTTATGGAACAAATTAGGCGCTCGTGAAAGTAAAGGAGAAAGGAGAGAAGAAAATGCCGCCTAAAACATAATTCTCTGGCCAAAGAGCATTGCCACATCAAAGTCAAATAGTCAACATTATTTTGCTTTAATATAAGAGATAGATTTTAAATAAAAGCATGAAATGATCAGAATACCCTGAACTCTTTTATTTATTAAGAAACATTTTAAATAAAAGCATGAAATGATCAGAATACCCTCGTGTGACCAGACTTAACTGAAAATTTTAATTAGGTTAGAGCAAAAGGACGTAGGGTGTAATGGTTTTTATAAAGAAATGATTGTGCTGTAATTATTAAAGTTAATGAATATCCATTTGCAATTCGATATAAATATAAAAGACGAAAAGTGTAATTTACCTTAAGAATTATGAAAAGTGTGACTAGACCTGCAACGCACGATCATTTCTACTAGTCATATTATATCGAGCTTGTAGATGTTATTTGTTATTTCAGAGACAAAATATATATAAACTTTTTAGTCGAAATTGTACAACTTTATCATATCTTAACTATCTATATATATAATAAACAAATAAAGTGTGGGACACGTGTCACTAGATGGTGCAACCTCATAAAATTTTGGGCGGGAAAATTAGAGAAAAGTGTTATTTTTACACGGGATCCGTGTATTGTATCCAAACCCGCATGGATTGACCCGGTTATATAAGGATCTAAAAAACCCTAATTTGTGAAACTTCTCATTCTTTTCTACCGTAGTCTGTCAACCATAGCCAATTTTCAACGTCGTTCGTCCCTGATTCATCATCAGATTTTCATCATCAACTTCTTAATTCGAAAAATCTTTTTGTGTAATATGTTCGATGAACGGTTTTACGAGATTTGTCGTTTGATTCTGATTTTTTGTGGTTTTATAACATGAAACAGTGGAGATTTAAGGAATTTTGAGGGTTTGAGAAGCTAGGGTTTTTCGTTTTGGTAAGCATTTCGTCTTCTTATTGTATTTCTGGTACAAAACATCAGTCTTTTTGTGTTAGTTTTGGTAGAAAAGTTGATCCTTTTTGTTCCATCAGAAACTCTTGCCGAATTTAACAATCATATGTTAAATCATTTGATTCACTTTATTCCGATACTGGTTCGAGTCGTTATTGATGTGAGTTTTATTCATTATTTTTATGTTTCTTTTGTACATTGTTATCGCCCTGTACCTTAATTTTGAATTCATTTGGTAATTTTGTTTTCATTTGCATACAATTGAGGGATTCAAGCTCAGCAACGCATGATATGAATACATGTAAGTTTTGATGGTTTTGATTCTTGTACTATTCTTTCTATCATTTTTGGTGAAACTTGACTTTTTATTTGGTATTTTTTTAGTGATCATATTTGTTGTTTCAATATTTTTTAGTCGAAGTTTGTTTTTTATCTGCATATGATCTGTTTGTTGCATGTTGATGAAGACGCAGGTTGTGAAGTGTCAAATGTCTTGGGTATGGAGGTCTATGTGTCAATTATCTGGTTGTATATATTTGTTGAAATTTGTCACAAGCTTAGGTAATAATTGGAAAATCCAAATCTTAGTCATTTTTCATTTACTCATTCTTACTACATCAATACTATTATTCCTTTTTTTGGTTTAGTTTGTTACATTTACTAACAATGTATACTCTGTTTGAATAATTTCAACTTTTTAATCAATACTAATATATTAGGAAATAATACTGTAACCTAAATTTCTTTCTGTAAATTACCATAAATATTAATTCTGATTTATAACTTCCAAAAAAACTTCCAATCATTCCATAACTTAGTCTTATTGTATTCTATATATATAGATGTCATCTCGAAAAGTTTCTACACTGATATTCTTTGTCATTCTTCTTCTTTTGTTTTCTACTTATTAAGGTACAACCATTACCCTTTTTGCAATTCTTATATTCAATATCATATAAAACATCATAACTCTCTGATCCTATCATTTTCTTAATTTAACAGTGAAATGGAGAACAATAAGATTACTATGTTCAGGTCACTTCTCACTCTACGAACTACACAATCAAGTCGAAGATCATATCCTTGTGGATTAAAAAAATGAATGGTTGTGATAATCAGATCTATCGAGTTGACATGTTGTTGATGGATGAGGAGGTAACAATTTTTAATGTTGTTAATTCTTATTTATAATCCTGTTTAACCATGGTTATCCATGTTGATGATCTAAAAGTCATCATATATAATTACTATTTCAGGGTTCGTTCATTCAATATAGCTATTTACATAAACTTTTCAAATGGTTCCTTAAATTTTTTGTTGTTGATGACTGTTTATTGTTTCACAAACCATCACTAGCCAAAGATACAACCAAGATTAAAGTTATTGGAAATGATCAGAAGCTATCTTTGTATCCATTCAGTTCTGTTCTGAAAAATGATAACTAGTCTAGTCCTCGGTACTTTTTTCGTTTCATTGATTTTTAAATCTGTGTTGAGTAAAAAAGTTGAAGTTAATACTCCAATAGGTATTTAATGTTTTTCAATTTTCTTATAACTGTTAAATAAATTCAGATGTTTCTATTTACAAATTTTTGTATTATACATATTTTATCGGTTATGTTGTTGTCTCTTATTCTATTGAAGATGCAAATAGGAAGGATGGCTCTAAAACCAAACGAATGAACATAACTCTCAAAGATCTCGACTATTGACTTTATATATAGATATATAGATATGTATATGTATATCTTTATTAATGTATATGTTTGATGTTAATTTTACAAATATTCATTATACAGAGATCAGAAGATTGGTCTTACATTATGGGAAAACTATGCAGTCACTTTGTCAAAGTACATGAATGATAAAGACCGCCCTGCTCATGTTGTTATTCTTGTGCATTTTGGCACAGTAAACATTTATCAAGGTGAATTAAATATCTGTATCGATATGTACCTCCTTATATTATGTGAACACAATTTCATCGTTTTTTTTATCATTTAATAAACATGGACATTCTAATCAGGTAAAGTTGACCTTACTAATATGTTTGAAGCAAGTCATGTCTTCATAAATTCTGATCTGGATGAGATAAAAGAATTCAACGACAGGTACATATTTATTATTTAATGTTTCCCATCTAAATTCGCATATGTTTGTTTAATATATTCTACTGTTATAGGTATCTTGAGAAGGAGTTTTCTAAATCATCTTCCAGTAAACAGTCATGCTCTCAAGTGATATCCAATGCAGAAGATGAGTTTCTTAATGCTGAAGACTTTGTGTTGACCGCTTTTATTGCTTCAATTGATGAGGTACACTTTTGATAAAATGTATATGTTTATTAACTTTTATTTATTTCCGGTCTTTTTTTATAATAGTATTGTCCTTAAATATTATAATATCAACTGAATAGGAGAAAAAGGTTATCATTGTTGATACTGTTATAACAATTTCAAATGATAAGCCTTGGTACTATTTATCATGCAATCATTGTAAGAAGCTAATTGAAGAGAAATCAACATTGATTGAAAAAGATGACGGCAGTTTTGATGTTTTGGATGAGAAGACTTTTGAGTGTATAAACCCTGATTGTGATGTTGTTGATGTTGTCCCTGTTTATCGGTATTGTTTATATTTCATATTTAACTTTAACTGTACAAAGTAATTTTATACCCTTCGTTTTTTTGTTTCTAATTATGTACCTTTTATCATCTAACAGTTACAAGATTCCTCTAAGGGTTTAGGATTCGACTGGGACTGTTTCTTGTACGTTGTTTGATTATGAAGCTATTAAGCTTATTAAGAAACCACCAAAGAACTTCTTGATGTTTACTCAAAGGTACAATTAGTATTCATTATGATTAATGTTATTAGTTTTTAATATACAATATGTATGTATATCTACTAAATTTCAGAAGTTTGTATAGGTTGACAGTTCCACCGAAGGAGCCTTTCAGTCACTTCCATCTGAGTTTGATATGCTGATCAACAAAAATTTTGCATTTCAAATCAAAATTTCCAGTGTTAACATTTCTAACCAGATAGAAAACTATGGAATTTCAATGTTAGCTTCTGATGAGGACATACTTTCCGCTCTGGAGAATAAATAGAAAATTAATGAGGTTAGTATTTATTTTCCAAATCATAGTTTTCATGTAAGTATCCTATTAGACTTGCTGTTTTCATTAACTGACATTTTTTCTATTTTTGGCAGTCTGATTTGTCTGAGTCGAATGTTCAATGCTTGTCTGATTCTGTTGGAAATGTTAAATGTTTATCAAAGGTATGTTGTTTGATTTTTATATAATTTAAATTTTAATTAATACAAAAATAATGATTATTTCCAATTTTATAGTATTTTTTGACTTATTTCCAGGAGTCTCGATCTGTGATCGGCGATAGTGTTACGCCAGATCATTTTGATGTTAATGATCAAGATCAGTCAAAGTTCGAAAACATCAAACGTAACCTTCAAGATGTTTATGATGTTGATGCTGTTGATAGTTCTTCTGCTAAACGTCGAAACAATCCTGGGAATGTTCAAGTAAACGATGTTGTCAAGTTGGACCTCATCACCCCAAAGTTAGAGAAATAAAGATATATCTGTATGGTCTCGAAATGAATTTCCAATTTATGTTATTTTTAAGTTTTATGTTTCTGAATAAGACGAATAATTTCCGTTGACTATTACTTTGGTATTTTAATGGATATTATTTTTTTCTTAATTTTTATTATATTGTCATTTGGTTTGTTTTGTTTTGTTTTGTTTTGTGGTGAATGATTTGTAAATAATATTGATGATGTTACTACGTATTTATTTTTTAGTTAATATGATACTAATGTTAATGATTACACATACGTTTCTATTTTAAAAAAAATATTTGTAAAAACATCATATTGTAACCGAAAACACTATATTTAAATTCCATTGATTGATTTAGTTTAAATAAAATACTATTTTGTTCCCAATTATTAATTTAGTTAATCGTATAACAATGTTAATTGTTTCTATTTTTATGTAATAAAGGATGTTTGACCTTATTAAATCTTCTAAAAATAAGAATTTAAAAAATCTTTGTAAAAAAATTATATATCAACCGAAAATACTATATTTAAATTCTATAAATTTATATACTTTAAATAACATACTATATTAAACTCATATCACAATTGAAAGTTTTTTTTATTAATGTTATTTTTTAAATCTCATAATAATGGACAAAATATTCTAATCATAATATATTCTATATTTGATATCTTCATTGTTTTACATTATTTCATAATGATCATCTTCTAAAAATAACAATTAAAAAATGGTATGTTGGGCAAACTTTTTTCAACCGAAAATATTATATTTAAATGCCATTCATTGATTTTATGTAAATAACATACTATATTCAAATGATATCACAATTAAATATATTCGACTTCTTGTAACCCAAAATATTATATTTAAATGTATAGTTTTATTCTTTTACATAATATTTTTAAAAAATACATAGTATAATATTAACTTAATGTTATATTTCAAATCTCATAATAATGGAAAACACTCTACACATTATCAATTCCATATTTGATATTTTGATTGTTATATATAGATGAGCCTTATTATAAATCATTCATGCAATAACATCTCAGAAAGTCATTAAGGTATTACTCTTATTATCTTCATCAAAAGCTTCTCTGTGTTCTTAAACACAGATTCTTCACAACTCATTTTCATAATGTAAAGTTTTTTATTTTTGTTATAACGATTATTTTTTAAATGTTTTATAATGTTTTAGGTATTAAAGATACAATGGTTGAGCTTCCTTTTCACCTGATACTTTTCCATATTTTAATCAAGATCGATACGAAATCCATACATCGTTTCAAGTTAGTATCTAAACAATGGCGTGATGGCCTATCATCTACTGAATTTGCTTTCAAACGTGGTTGTTATGTTGAAGATTATCTGGTAGTATTTATTGTGTTATAGTCTTTACATTACAACACATTTAGTTTTGTTAATAAGTTTTTATGTTATTAATGTCATTTGTTTATGATCTGTTTTTTCAGGAAATGCTCCAAGACCAAGGTTTGTTCATTACTTCGTCTGTTTTGCTGGATTTGTGGTCGCGTGAACTCATTCAACTTTATACGTTTGATGATCATCATTTAACTAAAAAAATGCAAACGTTTTGGAGGAAATGGTGATGATTGAAAATGGCCAACGTACTGTTTATCAAGTTTATGATGATGACAATTAGCAGCTTTGTTCACATCAAATAATTTGTTATTTGCCTATGGGATAATCGTATTTTACATTTGTTCTATCATAAATTTATTGTTTGCCATACTTCTGTATTTCAAATCATCGCTACATGGTTGTTGGTTATAATCAAAATAATATATATCTATTTTGTTTCTTAGTATTAGGAACGTGCGATTAAAATCGACAACTCATGAAACAGTATATCCTTAGAAATTATTCATATTTCTTTATATCTATTATGTAATGTACGTATATTAATTATTTTTTATAAGATATTATTTTATTGTATCAAATATGATAAGCTAAAAATATACGTATTCATAATATATTTTATAATTTGATTTTTTGACCAAATAATATCCTATAATTCATACTTAATATTCCTAATTTGCCGACTTTCTATAAATACTTGTAATGTTGTCTATAAATATAAACATTCAAGTCTATTCACTCTCATTGTGGTTTTTTAATCTATTCACTATAGTTGTGGTTTTTCCTTGTCAAATCTTAGAAGAACAAGTTTACACGCATTTCCCTATTCTCTGACTCTTTTGTTGCTTATCATATCAAGCCTTCTGGCTAATATATATTATCAGGAGTAAATTACAAGTTTTGTCCTTTATGTTTGTATCAAATTGCAGGCGGTGTCCTTTACCTTCAAAATTGTCTGGTTTTGTACTTAATGTTTCAAAATCTTACACGTTCTATCCTTTAGGCCAAACCCAGTTAGTTTTTTGGTTAAATTTGCTCACCAAAGGGCATTTTTGTCTTTTTATCTATATATTTAATATTATTATTTAAAAAAATAAAACAAACTATTTTAAAATAAAGACTATTATTATTACTACTATTATTTATATATAATTATGTTATCTGATTCTCCACTCTCTCTCTCTCTATCTACAACTTTCTCTCTCTTGCACATTCAACCACCACCTCAAGCACCATCCACCACCCACAACCTTCACAAACACCACCCACCCCACCACAGCCTTCACCGCCACCATCCCCCACTTACCACTACTACCATTCCACCACACGACCCCCACCTATCGACCACCGTAACCCCTCTGCACCCACCATCACCACCACACCCAAATCACCACAACCTCTCTCTCTCTCTCTCTCTCTCTCTCTCTCCCACTCTCTCTACCAGACTACCACCACCATCAACCCGCCACCGTCTCACTGACCATCAAAAGAGGCGCGTTTATCCCACTGACCGGACAATGAGAAAAATTGATTCCGCAGGCCTCAAAATAGGCGGGATTGAAAGAAGCAGCTTGGTGGTCCCAAAGGTTTTGATAACCATCTTATACAGGAAAATAAAAAGGCTATACTCGGATAGAACGTATGAGTCCAAATATTCATTCGAAAGTGAGGAAAAAATTGTGCATTCAGCAGGGTTAAAAATCTTATCGATTTGGGCTTTTGACAGTGCCCGGAGACCTTGACCTTGCAGGTCAGCAAAGATGCATATTCAAAACAACTTATGGGATTGAAATCCTAATCCAAACCACAATTCACATAACCTAAGTCACTAGAACCACAAAAAACCCTAAAATACATAACCTAATCGTGCACAACAGGATCTGCGATCTGGATGCAGAAACAGGATCTGCGATCTGGATTCAAACTACAGGATATGCGATCTCGATTCAAAACAACTAGAGAGATTATTATCGATGTTATCAGTTGATGAAGTGCAAGATCTGGATGCAGAAATAGAATCAGAATCTTGAGATGAAGTGTGCAGAGAGAGGAAGAAAGAGAGAGGGAGAGAGTATAAAATGATATAAGTTGTTACACAATAGTCCTCACATATAACTTATTAACACAATAGTCCCTGAAGTGATGAAATGACAAAATTGCCCTCATGTGTGAAACACATGACCATAATTAATGAAAAAATCTAACTAGGTTTGACCTAAAGGACATAACATGTAAGATTTTGAAACATTAAGTACAAAACCTGTCAATTTTAAAGGCAAAGGACAGCGTCTGCAATTTGACGTAAACATAAAGGACAAAACTTGTAGTTTACTCTATTATCAGGTATGTTCAAAACATTTTATATGTTACCTGCTCATGTTATATACAATTTTGAATTGTGTTTTTTTGGATTTGAGCACTAATTTTTTCTTTAGTTGAATTCAACACATAAACTAGATGATTAACATTCATACATATACTTATATATTGTTCCAAAAACTTAACATCATCCATATATGGACATATTACCTAAACATGTAATAAACAAACTTCTACCAACGTCTTCATATGAAAATATATGCATATCCCAAAAAACCATAAGTATTAACAACCCATATACCAAGAAATAAACCTATTACCATCATTCAACACATTTGCCTTAAACTCGATCCACATTTCTTAACTCCAACACCTGTTTTGAAGTAACAAAGTTGAAGTGAAGAATGTCACCTTTCTTCAAACCATTTGCAGACATAAATTTGCCCCACTTCACCATTGTGTAACGTGGTGCATCACCATTTTTCTCTATGTCCACTTTGTTATCCATCATTTTCCCTCTAAAGTCTGAATCTTCAATGAATGAAGCTTCTCTATTAGACCTGATCTCCTGGCAACCTCAACTGGAAGACGCTACAAAAAAATGTTACATAGCATTATTAGCATTTTCCCTATAATTCATATAAAACTTCTTATAATTTACGATACAAATTTTCATACCAATCTGTTTTCTCCTTTTCGAGTAAACTCATAATTTTCAGGATCAAGTTCAGCCTTTATTCTTTTTCCACTATTACGTCTCGGTTGCTTTTCCGGTCCAACTTTACGTGCATTCTCATAGTAGTTTTTAACCTTCAATTTTGAATATCAATGAAAAACATTAAATGTTTGTAAACGTGGACTTACAGTAATCACTCATAATTGTATTACACATGTGAATAAAGTAAAAATTACCTCTCTTATTGATGATCGACGAAAGTTTGAAATTTCGGGTGTGACAACTTCTAGAGTTTGGTCAATCACCTTTTTTTTTTTTTGATGTTGAGCCAATCACTTGTGCAACCTCTTTACCTTTCTTTCCAATCTATTAATTAAATATATATTTATAATTATCAAATTTCTAAATCTTATATATACTAATCATATGTAATGTCATATAAATGTATATTAAGTTATTATTACCTCTACCTTGACATGAACCTCAGAACTTTTAGCATTTTTATTTGGTGGTGTCAATTCCTCACATTTTAGAACTTCTTGTGTGATATTCAACATCTGATCACTTTAACTTCCAGAATTGTTATCCTGATAGTTAATGTGAGTTCAAGTTTCATTTATATAGAAAAAATGCAATAATAGGTGTGTGAATTCATTAATCAATGTATTAATAAAAATACAAACGTATTGTAATACACTACCTCATGCATCAAAGTATCTCCACTTGTATCCGTTGCATTCTCAGATTGAACAAAGTTCTGTAATTAAAAATTGCAAATATAAGTAATCTTAATTACTTTTTAGATTTGTGTGTAATAAAAAATACTTACAAAATAAACACTTTCTTGGAATGTTGATCGAGATATTACTTCACAAAAATCACTGTCTTCTGATTCTTCTTTAAAACCCAATTCAACTTCAATGCCATTCCTGAAAGTTAAATATGAGTCTATCGGGAAAGGCAGGTTTAAAACAACAAGCTTTGAGTTTGAAGCCATTTCAAACAGAACAAGACTTACATTCTATAGTGCTTTTTACCATACAAAGCTTAATGACTATGGTCACTTTTGTGGTCCTGTCTTGGATGATGTTAAGGTTTTTTCTGTTCGTCATTAAACACTTGGAAATTTAAAAAGACATTTATTTGAAGCTAGATTAGAACCAACAATGAGGTAACCTAAAAAAAGATTTGAGCTTTTTATTGGTTAAAGTTGTTTTGAATAAACTGTATGTTGTTTCTTAATCGCGTTACATTATATTATATGATACAGCGTGTCGAGACCAAAAACGAATTACCGATACATAATGATGCAAGGTTTTATTGATTTAGATTTACTAATTTGAGAATATTAAGTTGTTTATATTACTATTTATTGGGAATTTAAGGAATTAGAGGCTGGAAATTTTAAAGTTAAAAGCCTTACTAATTTAAGATGCTTCAGGTTTATTGTTTTTGGTTTTTTTTAATATTTGAGAAATATCTTCAAAAGTTTATAAAAAAAATCCTATAGGCAACAAGAATAAGTTTGTCCAATAACTTACACCAGAAGCTTTTCATTTCTTTAAATTTTTTTAAATTTGTCATAAGAATTGATAGAGCTATGTACATAAAGATTGTATTGATGTGTTGCTCATTTGGGTGACTATAAGCACAAAAGAGTTTGGATGGTTTGTGGTTTAAGATTCTTAGGGTGGAAGGGGTACTCCCTAGGGGTGTAAACAAGCCCAAAGGCTCGAGAGCTACTCGTGATCGGCTCGGTTAAAAGCTCGAACGAGTCGAGCCTTAACGAGCCCGAGCTCGAGTCTGAAATAGAGCTCGTTTAGTTATCGAGCTCGAGCCTGAAATACAAAACTCGTTTAGGCTCGCGAGCCCAAACGAGCCTAAACAAAATTTTAGTTTTTTATATATATATATAATATAATAATGATGATGATAACATTGGTGAGCCGAGCTCGAGCCGAGCTTTGGCTCACTTAATCGCTGTTGAAACGAGCTCGAGCCGAGCTTTTAGCTCATTTGAGGTTGTTCTCGAAATAGCTCGAGCCGAGCTCGAGCTTTGGGTTTTACTCGCGAGCCGAGCTCGAGCTCAGAAAAGTAGGCTCGAACCAAGCTGAGCTCGAGCTCGAGCTTCATAAAAACATAACGAGCCGAGCTCGAGCCTAGTCGGGCTCGGGCTCGGCTCGACTCGTTTACACCCCTAGTACTCCCCATATGGGAGTATGGGACTGACAAACTCTCCACCTAGCCAATCATCTTAGTCATGAGGTACAAAGTACAAAATATTGGAATTCAAATAGAGTAATTAAAAAACAAATTTAGTATACCTTCAATGTAAATAAAAATTCGTTTACTATATCTTTTACAAAAGGGTGTTGTAGAAAAAAATATTTATTTAAATGGGTGATACTCAAAAGGGTGTTGTGGGAAAAAAGTATTTATTAAAATGGATGGTTTGAAAATATTTACCAAAATAGGTATTTTATTACCAAAATGGATGCTTTGGGGACTATCCGAGTAACAACTTGTCAAACCACAGAGACTAAGAGTGTAATTCTGAAAAGTTGGGGACTAAAGGTGAAATTTCACCAAACCACAGGGACTATCCGTGCATTTTACTCTATTAATAATTAGCTTTCTAAACTATAAGAGTGATAATTTGCATTTGTTTTTTCGTAGATTGAATTAGGAGGGCATAACAACAACACTAATAAGTTTTAATTTAATATTCATTTTCTAATGTTTGGTAGAGACGTCTTTGAGAATTCATGTACCTTATTCGAGCTTGAAGAAATGTGCCATTCCGTAATGTTTTATTATTATTTTTAAATCAAATTATTACCGGGCTTAATAAACCTAATGCCAATTGTGCTAATTTCTAAACCATGATAAACGATTTGTAAATGGACCTATATTGGAATTGTTATGTGTTTACTATTTTAAAAAATATCTACATATACATATATCGGATTTTTTTTACAACTCATGTGCCCCTCGAAATCATGGGCCTTGTGCGGAGGTCCTCCCCGCACACCATCAAAGCCACCACTGGCATATGTGTTGCGAAAACATTTTTATACAGAGATCTCATTATGAATTAAAAAGTAATTAGTTTTACATGAAAACTTTGAGTACATATGGAGGCAAAGTTGGGATACTGACGAAACCCAACAAAAAATTTGTGGTGGGAAGGGAAACAAGAAACTAAAAAGGTTCAAAATGTTGTTTATATTATTGAAAATTAAATTTTCCTAACCCGGGATGTTTCTAGGTGATAGCCTAGTTATATATAAATAATGGTAATATTTGTACTTGAATATTATAGACATTCAAATCGTTTTATCATTTAAACTTAAAATCCTCAAATTGTGCGTTCCTAGAAATGCATATGTTTTTTTTCTCTCTGATGACAGTCGTTTTAGTTTAAAGAGGTGACAGTGGTTGTAGAGGTGGGGCGATCGTGGTGGTAGTTGTTTTAATTTAGAGAGAAAGTTTAAAGAGGAGGAAATGAGCTATGGTATATAGAGATGGGATCAAATACAAACCTCAATATGTGTAAGAACTATAAGAACCAACCACTATTAGACATGTGTCATTCATTAAAAAAACTAGACAAGGTATTTTAGACTTTATCACTCTATTTTTTGAATTTAATTAATTCCAAATTTTAATTATCCCATATATTTAAGCACTATTTCAAATCAAAATTTGAAAATTTCCAACAACAGGCACTTTGTAAATTAGCAAAATCTTCACAAATCGCAACAATAGGCACTTTGTTAATCAGCATTTTGTTAATCAGCACAATCTCCGCCAACAACAGGCAATTTGTTAATCAACACTTTCTAACAAATTATTACAACTATATGATTGTTTTAAACTAAGATAAAAGTCAATAAAGATAAGTACCAAGAATTCAAATAAAGAAATAAACAGATAAACTAAAATAAAAACTTGAAATTAATTTTCCATTACGCAGTTAGCATGTGTATTTACATAAATTTAGTTTCCTATTGTGTTTGTTTTTCAAGTGCTGCTAAAACATGTGCTACTTATTTTTTTCAGTATGTTTTTAATGTGTTGTTTACACATGTGCTGGTATGTTTCTAAAGTTCTGTTAGCACATGTGCTGATATGTTTTTAAAGTGTTGTTAGCATATGTGCTGGTATGTTTTTAAAGTATTGTTAATACACGTGTTGGTTAGTTTCCAAAGTGCTGATTCAAATCACCTTCAAGCAGGATAAAATTTTATGGGAAGAATATTTAAAAAATTTTATGAAATATCTCGATGGGCAATTATATTGTAATTAACACATAATCAGCACATTATCAGCACAATTATAAAACAATTTTTGGTAACTTTTTTAAAAGTTAATTTTATAAATAAAAAAAGTATAACAATATGGTACTCATATTAAAGATAAAAAATACTTGATTTTATGGTATATTTTAAAAAAAAAAATAATAATAAAGTATATAAAAGTTATTTTAGTTTAAAAAACCTTGGTGGAATTTGTATTTAATTGAAAATGTCAAATGACTAGCAATTTTACATAATTACCCATAACTTGTTAGTACTAATTTTTAATTATAAGGGTTTTATTTATAATCAACCATAACCCTTGATTTAAACTATTAATGGTTCAGATCTGTTCTTACAGTTCTTACAGTTAGCACTGTTTGTACAGGATCTCAACCCATGGTATATATGTTATTTCTTTGGTTTTATTTATTAAGAAACATTTTAAATAAAAGCATGAAATGATCAGAATACCCTCATATGACTAGACTTAACTGAAAATTTTAATCAGGTTAGAAGAAAAGGACATAGGGTGTAATGATTTTTATAAAGAAATAATCGTGACTATAATTATTAAAGTTAAAGGATATTTATTATAATTCAATACAAATATAAAAAAACGAAAAATATAATTTACCTTAAAAATTATGAAACCTCACTTGATAAAAGAAAATTATATTAAAACTTTTGTCCTAAAATTTTGAGCTAAGCCATTTGTTATTTCTTATTGATCACTTAACATTCATAAACATTAAAAAATAATCAAATTTCCGTTTAGTTTTTATCAATAATCAGAAGATATAAAACCAAAATCTGAACTGTAGAATTTGGTTTTTGTAAAATACAAAACCAAAATGTCCTTTTTTTAATAGTTCGGTTATATTGGTCAATTTGGGTTTAATATGGTTTTTTTTTTTTTTTACTTTTCTTTTCACCCCTGATTCCGGTTACTTTTTTTTTTCTTAGCGAGAAACGAAACTTTCGTTCCATCTAAACTAGTAAGAGGGTGCTTGAGAATTGCTTATTTAGGGTAAGAGGGGTGAGTACGGAAAGGTGTGCGGGGAAGCTATTTGCCGCAAGGGAAATGTGCCACGAACACTGGTTTTGCCGCAAGGGGAAGTTAGTGGGGGTAAATTGTTACCACTTGTGGTAAAGAGGAGAGAGGGGTAGTGGTGGGCCCCACTCTCTTTCAACCAATCATACATTTTTTTTAAATATGATTTGTGTGAAACCACACCTTGTGATTAAGGGTAAGAGAGAAGTTGGAGAGGGGAATTGACATGACAAGAAATTATTGGTGAGAATTTACCCTCACGAGGAGTGCACCCCTTTCACCCTTAACTACAAAGTTTTTTTTTTATCAAAAATGTTTGTTAACTTATTACTTTTTTAAAATAAGTTTAAAAAAAGGTGTTTGATTAGCTTTTATGGGGGGAAATTAAAATGACCAAAAAAAATAGTGTAAATTTTCATGTTTGGTTGCTATTTTAAATAGTGAGTTTAGACTGGTAATTTTACGTTTAGAAAGCCAAATTTCATTTAAAAAGGTAGGTTTTCGTAACTTTTTAAAAAACAACTTTTTATTCCTATTTAAAAAGCTAAAATAAAAAAAAGATTTTTATTAATTCTAAACACTTTTTAACTTATCAGTTTTTTTTTTTGAAAAAAACCAAAGAATCATCATATTCAGTATATCCCATCAATACCAAAGTTAAGGTAGGGTCTGAGGAGGGTGAGATATAGACAACATTACCTCTACCCCGTAGGAATAGAGAGACTGCTTTCAATAAGACCCCCGACTCGATAGTAGTTTTGCATCAAGCCTTGGACATAAAACACATAACACTCAGCAATTGAGACAAAATGTCGATTAGTGCATGTACCCCCTTGTTTTTCAATGCCACCACATGATGCATGATTAACCATCCCGCTCTTTTAACGTTATATTCACGAAATTAGTAAAATAACGTTAAAATTAGTGAACTTTCACTTTTGCCTATCGAGCACCCACACATATATACATTAGAGTTAAATGCCATTTTAGTTCCTGTGGTTTGAGCCATTTTGCTAGTTTAGTCAAAATGTTTCATTTTTCTCCTAAAAAAGTTTTATCGTTGTCAATTTAGTCCACTGGGTTAATTCATTCATTTTTTCTGTTAACCAGAAAGGCAATTCGGTCATTTTATATGTAATTCTCTTAACTAGAAAGACAATTCGGCCATATAAAATGACCGAATCGCCCTTCTCGTTAACATAAATAATGGATGAAGTTAACTCAGTGGACTAAAATGGCAACAGTAAAACCTTTTTGGACCTACAAGAGAAAAATGAAACTTTAGAACTGAACTGTCAAAATGGCACAAACCACATACTAGACTAAATGGCCTTCAACTCTATACATTTATTTATATACTATCAATTTGAAACAATTGTATGCATGTTTGGTTGTAAGTTTTGCTTAAATTGTTGTACCTTAATCTAATATTGTTTGTAAGTTGTGGTTAAGTGATTGTACCTTGATCAAATAATGGTTTCATTACCTTACCAAATTTAATCTGTTTAATATGTATGTATGATTGGAAATTGTGCTTAAGTGGTTGTACCCTAATCAAATAATGGTTTAATTATCTTACCATATTCAATCGTTTTGATCCATTCAAAGTTGTGTTGTTTTATTTGTAAATTATTATTTTTATTATAATAATCTAATTAATTAAGCCAAAATCTTGTATAAATATCATTTGCAACATATTGATGCAATGGTTGTTTTAATGTATGCATTATGGTTTGTATAGTGGTAATGATATATATTATATTATATATAGATTACGATAAACCTGTCAAACGGGAAAAAATAGACACGGGTAGTCCTAGATCAACTTAGTTATTTTATTCTATGTTTTACGTTTCACTATAATTTCTTCGCATTAACACCGAAAACTTCAGTATCAGTGATCGCTAACAGTAGTGTGCCATTAATGCTGGCCCCTGCAACAACGCCGGAGGTGCTTAATATATTCGTTTTCAAACTGAATTCCAAACACAAAATACAAAGACCCCAAGAAGACGAACAGGAATGAAATGACACCCATTGCACTCCCGCGCTTCATTTCATAACTTTTTGACCAAAGACCTGCAGTACATGAAATGACACCACCACCCATATACCCATACCATACGCTCCCACTTCATTTCAAAACTTTGTGACCAGCAGTACAACTCTTCAAGCAGCCAAAGAACAACCCTATAGGTAAACTTTCTTAAGTTTTACCTGTTTGCGTGCTTGATCTTGAGGTAATTGTTTCAGTATTGGTTTAAATTCCCCACTGTTGCAAAGTTGAAAACTACTTTTCTTACTTCAATCACTTCAAATTTCACTCAACGGCCTTAAATGACATGTAAGATTATTAGATCTTGGGCATAACTAATTACATTTTATTAACAAGAAGATGAGTTCTTACATGTAATAGGAACGAGTACTTGTGTAGTAGTTTGAAACTTAGTGTGAATATAATTATATATATAGTTGCTTTGTGATTTGAGTATAGTTATACTTCATGAATCATAGAGTCATTAATGTTTTATAAACTTTATTCTACTTAGAGTAAATTACTTTTTGAGTAACTGTATTTTAGTGGTTTTAATCATTTAAGTTCAAAATAAAAAAGTTTAACGCGCTCTGAGTCCCTAACCGTTCAATTTATAACCTTATGACTCCAATTTTGTTCATTTTATAACGTTTTTGTTAAAAAAAGTGGACTCAAAAGGTTAAAATTTGGACTCGAAGGGACTCAAATGGTTATAAAAAAAGCGTCTAGGGACTCAGGGCGTTAAATATTTTGATTTTGAACTCAAATGGTTAAAACTACTAAAAATTTATCTATGATATTTGGGCTGGGATGAACTTATCTTTACACATATTTACACATACAAAAAATATATATAAAAATCCAAAAAAAAAAATTAAATTAACTTCTTGAACAATAAACCTTCTAGTTTATTTGCCGGTCCCAAGCCCGGTAAAGGACGGTTTTTCTCAAATAAAGTTTTTTTTTTTTGTGGAAAAAGGCTTCGAGTTTTTAATTTGCTTTAGGCCACAAAAACGGTTGAGCCGACCCAACATTGGTGTATATTAGAAACATCTGATAGTTCCAATCTAACAAGGGTATTGGTGTCACTAAAACTCTGCAGCATTTTCTGGTGTGAAAGCAACAATTCTAAAATGGAAGCTCAAGGATTACCTTTGGATAGGATCAGCAGCTTTCCTCCAAATATAATACACACAATTCTTACTCGTATGCCATTACGAGACGCATTCAGAACAAGTACTCTATCTCACAATTGGAGATATCATTGTCGAAATATTCCCAAGCTCCGGTTTGATCATCAAACCTTAGCAGTCAAACTCTTTCACGTTATTTTCTCGATCTTGTTGCTACACCAAGGTCCGATACTTGCATTCTCCCTTGCGTTACCACTAACGAGCTGTTGGGAGATCGATCAGAACCTATCAAGGGATGCTACCTTGAAGGAATTTACTCTTCGGTTCCAGACAGGCGAGGCGCATAAGCTCCTGTCCGCTTTTTTCAAGTTGCAAGAATTGACGGTCTTAAACCTCTTCAACTGTGTATTTCGACCTCCAGTAACCTTTACGGGGTTTAATAGGCTCGTAAAGTTTTCCTTTCACCATGTCATCATAACCGCGGAAGTTTTTCTACCGTTGATCTCCAATTGCCCGCTACTTAAGGACTTCAGTCTGGTATGATCATTTTTGGAAGTTATAACGAAAACAACAATATTTGAAATAAAAATTGGATCAAAATTGTAACTTTTATATCTGGATTTTCTGCAGATTGGCGATGAAAAACATCTCTTGGGATGTTGGGATTCTAACTTTCTTGAGTTGTTCGAGTATTTACCTTTGCTTACACATATGTGTATGAGTTCGTACCCCGTTAAGGTGATACATATTATTCCGAGATTATTGTATAATTAGCTTCGAATTTAAGTCTATATCATAATTTGCAATGGAAACAGAATAAAATCAATAAAATAAATTTTTATTATTTTTAGTGACCGTCGTGAATAAAATTAATGAAAATAAATTATATGATTTCTTCGTCTTTATATATAATTGTGAATAAATACACAGAAAAAATATACTAGATTGTGATTTTAAATTAGTTTTATGATTTTTTTATTTATGTTCTATTTTTTACTTACATTGTTAACTGATTTTTATAACTACATTTTCTTTGTTTTTCTCGATCAGCATTTGTCTGTCATGATCTATCATTGCTATGTTTACCAAATATAGCCATAAGTGGTCATACATGGTTAAACATCGTTATAATTGGTCGGTCATCGTCAAGTCAAACACAATCAAAATTGCTAAGCCAGACATAGGGACCGTTTGTTTAGCTCTTAATTAATGAGGCTTTTAATGGTCTAGACTCTTACTGGTTCAGCACTTAATGGTTCAGATTGTTTGTTTCACGAACAGATGTCTGAATGGTTTAGACATTTGCATATTTGCCTCTAAATGGTTAAGTATTATACTAGAGTCGGAATGGTTAATTAAGACCTCTAAACTATATTAATCAGACATTTGCCTTTGAATGGTTAAACATTATACTAGCTTTTAATGATTCAGACCTCTTACTGATTCAACACTTAATGGTTCAGACCTCTTACTGGTTTAACACTATTCAGAAGTTGCCAAACCGCCCAGTAGTTATAATCGGTTAACATAATCGTACAATGATTGAAGTATGTTTTCTGATTTTTTTTTTTTAATTTTTGGATAAAGTGCTTTACTACAGGTTTCATTCCACAAAAGCTACCAACCTCGCTAGTCCACCTCAAACGTCTTGATTTACGTGGACAACGTTTTGGCATAGAAGACGACTTACTTTCTACGCTGTCTTTGGTTACTAGTTGTGATGTAGAGATAATTGAAATGGAGGTAAAAAAGTGTACATATTGTATATTTTACCTTTTTACATAATTAATTTTTTTTGTTTGTTAATAGATGGAAAATCAACCAACTGTAGCTATGTCAAACGGAGCAATGAACCTTATTGATCAGCAAGACTACTCGTATGTTATCTTGGATCATCTCCGCGTGATAAAGATAACAAGCTTCACCAACATGAAGACAGGAATGGATTTTGTGAAGCTTGTTTTAGCCAAGTCCCCTATGCTAAAGAAAGTGGATATACATATCCACCAACAAGTTGATATTCACGGCGAATTAAAGATCGTGAAAGAACTGATACAGTATCCGCGTGCATCAGCTAAAGCAGAAATCATAATAAATAAAGAGCAGCCTTTGTGTCCAAAGGTAATGAGTTAACTGTGGGTTGTATTGATTTTATCTGGTTTATGTAATGAAAGTTTCTGATGCCGGATATCCACATGCAGGTCCCCCCGAAGGCGACCCATATGCAGACCTGGGTGATCCAGCCACAGAATGCAGTCAGACGTGCATGATAATCCCTGTCCCTTGGTTTATGGAATTAGCTCCTTTTATTATGTATTTTTGAACTCTTGTTTAATTTGATATTCTACAAAGTTACCCCTTTCTTATTTTACGTCTATCTAGTAGTAGTTGGGTTGCTGGATATTTATCATTGTTTGTGGGATGAAAGAAACTTGGTTTATGGAATTGGCTCCTTTTATTATGTATTTTTGATCTCTTGTTTAATTTGATATTTTCTTGTTTTACGTCTATCTAGTACTCTAGTAGTAGTTGGGTTGCTGGATATTTATTATTGTTTGCGGGATGAAAGAAACTTGGTTTTGCTTTGGGGAAATTTCGATTGTTCCTTTGTTAACGATGAGTTCTTGTTGTGCCAAATTAGTTGCTTACATTTGCATCATTTGGTATCCGAGCTCAGTTGATGACTAGGCGTGGAAAAAACTCTCGAAACCAACCCTGTAGAAATGCCGAGCGACACAATGAGCACCAACTGAGAGATCCACGAGAAAAGACTTAAGAGTTGCAACAGGAGGAGTCCGATGAGAACCCATTTGGCCGCTCCCATTATCAACACCGTGAGCCCTACCGTCAAGATCTCCTCCGTAACCTGGGTTTGAAGGTCAAGATCTCTGAGTTCGAGGGTTGAGAACAACCGGACAAATTAACTGATTGATTGAGCACTGTGGAACGAGTGACGAGTCTTTGATCTTTGAGTTATCCCTGACAATTTTCAAGGTATATAATTTGTTTCTATAGCTCGATGTCGGCTCATAGGTAGTTTTTCAAGCTCGAACTTGGCTCATTTAATATTTTTTAACTAATTTTTATTGATTATAGTTATTATATTATATAATTTTATATATACTAGTTAATTTTTCATAATTTTATAAAGAGTAGTTATTATTATTCATTATATAAATATATATATTTTAATATATTAATTTAAATTATATAAATATTGGGCTCATTTAGGCTTGCTAGCCGGATCGAGCTTGATAAGTGAACCTCGGCTCGTTTCAAGCTTTTTTCGAGCCGAGCCGAGTAGCTCAGCTCGGTTACCCTAGGCGCAAGAAGGTAAATTTACCGTTGAGATATGCGTAAAATGATAAGATTGTTATATATATTCCAAGTTTTTACCTGTCAACTATGGTCATAATGTTTTTCTTGAATACCATAACGTGTCCTAGTGTACCTCTTGGAAGCTAGATTTAACGTCGAATTTGATAGACTTCGGATGCGTATGGAGCCGATGAGGAGGAAGAGCAGGTTCTTGCAAAAATTTGGGCGCTTTACGTTTGGAAATCTCGGATGTTGTTCACCTTCAACCCTTTTGGTGTGCTTGTTATCCCTCATAGTTGAAAAACAGCTAAAGGCCAAGAATGATGCTGAAAAAAAAATCATAGTAAAAATTCTTAAATATCATTCTTGATGGAATTGAAATATTAAAAATCCTTAAATATCATTCTTGATTGATCTTATAAGGGTGTCCGGGGCGTACAGCGGGGACCCCATCGGTGACCACATCCACCGATCGGGAACACCGCCGCCAACGTTGCGGGGACCCGAATCGGGGAGTGGATTAGGCATGGGTTCACCGCTTGGTTTGGCACATTTTTCGAAATCAGACCGTTGAAAAACGGTCATTTTTATTAAAAAAAAAAAAACTTTTTTAAACAACATATATTTAATTTTTAATGAAATGTCTTTTATTTAAAAAAACAAGTTTGAATGTATTTTTTTTTAATTTAATGAAATGTCTTTTATTTAATTTTTATTTTTATTAATATTTTTTTAATTTGTAAACATGCATCATTTTACAAAAAAAAAAAAAAAAAAAAAAAAAAAAAAAAAAAAGAAACCAACTCCCCTAAGAGGGGAGTGCCGCCATCAAAATGGGGTGTTAGGGGAGTATTAGAGGGGACTTGACGTGGCAATAGCTGGTTGGTCGGGCGTAAGAGAGGGGACTCACCTATTAGGTGAGCACCCCTTACACCCTAACCGAATGATTCTGAAACAAAAATCATAGTGAAAAACGGGAATAAAAATGATGGTATTGAAATATTAAAACCTATGGTGAGAAAAAAAAACCGATAAATCAAACTGAAACTGAATCAATGGTTCGGTTTTTCTTTTTTCAAAAACCGAAAATACTGTTCTGTTTTAATTTTACCCAGTTCTATCACGGTACCAATTGTGTTTTTTAAAATTACTTATAACACAGGAAAAAAATTAGCATTTTTTAAAATTACATATATCACAAGAAAAAATTAACATTTAAATGATAAAAGAAAGTAGAAAATTGTATGGTACAAACAGAAATTAAATACATATCTCTTGTCAATTGTCATATAAAAAAAATACCAACCACAAGTTAGCTGGAAATTGCAACTATAACTGTTTTATTTTATTTTTATTTTTTTTAAATACCCTCAGATACCCTCAGATAAAACACTACAAATTTTTAAATACCCTCAAATACTTTTTCCAATAAAAGTGACGCTAATTGACATACGACTGAAATTCATTAGAAATACAACTTAAATTCCTCCTAAATGTAACCCCAAATTAAAAGGAAAAAACCATCTTTCCGCTACATTGCTAAAAAAAAGTAAAACATCGTCCCCAAACTTTAAGGGAAGTAGAGGTGCCTCGTGATGGAGCGTTGTGTGTGGGTGACCACATGTGGAATACTGCTGTCGGTCCTTGTGATCACGCGTTGTGGTAACCACGCATTGTTAAGATGGGTTACTGATGGGGTGTTTCAAGTTTAAACAAGATAACACATGTTAACACTAGTGATGTGCACTCCCACTAAAATTCATCACTAGTGATGAAAACCAAATTCGATCATGTGACGGAATATTAGTGGGTATAGTGAGTGATGGAAGTGGAGCACACCTACCCATTGATCCACTCCCAAATAAAAGAAATAACCATCTTTCGCTAGTTAGGTTTTTTTCGATCTTTTAAACGTATTCTTTTTATCTTTCACAGTTCTTTTTATTTTTTGCAATTCTTTTTATTTTTACTAAAACTTTAAAAATTTACATATTTATCCATTTCGTTTTTTTGTGGTTTCCTTAAAAGGGTGTTTTCATGTATAACAACGTATACAAGAGGGTGTTTGTGATTTTCTTAATAAAAAGCGACAATTGCGTTTTTCTTTTATTCATTAAAGGTAGTTTAAGGTATAGATCCAAGGGTGTTTGTGATTTTCGGTTAATTTATAGATATATACATTAAAATACCTTTAATTATTGAAAGAAAAAAGCAAAACAAATATCTTAGTAAAATTGGAAAAAAAATTCTAACTAGCGAAATGTAAAAAGAATAAAAGAATTAGCCGAAAAATGTATAAATATATGTAAGTTTTAAAAGTTATAGTAAAAATAAGGGTAAAATTATCATTATATAATTTGTTTTGAATAAATTAAATCAAAATGGGTAAATTTGCAAATTTATTAGTTAAGTAAGGAGATATATGCAATTTAAATTTTTAGTTGAGTAAATATGCACTTAAGACCTTTTTTAAGGCGAAATATTTAATTGTCAATAAACTTGATCGTATACGTATCGTATAGGGCCAAATGATATGTATACGATCTTAAAATTCAAAGAAAACATGAGTTTTTGAGCTATATGGCTCGTATAGGCCGATGCGAGTCGTAGTACTTTAACGGGTTTCGGAAAAAATCCCAAAAAACACCTGTCCTAAACACCTCAAAATCAATTAATTTAACAGTTCAATATGTAAACAACTGATATATTAACGAATGGGGAATGAAATAACAAACCTTTTGCGGTGAAAAACTCCCGAAATAAAGCGTTTAAAAAATCTTTTGATCTCACCCATATGCGTGTGCTTGTGTGTTCTGGTTTTGGATTTTATGTGTGTTTGGGGCGGCGTATAAGGGGTCTTGTATTATGTTGATATACCACCTTTTTCAAGATACGACACCCCTATACGAGTCGTATAAGGGTATTATACAACCCAGTTTTGAACTAAACGATGCATATAGGGGCTAAAATCAAAATTCAATCATTTAGATTTTGTCGTTTTATGCTTAACGGGTCGTATTTTGACGTATTTTGTCATTACATGTCTTTTTATAAAGTATGTGCTATGATTACGTTTCATTTTATTTTGAATCCACTTGTACTTTTACGTAATCTTTTATGGTGCACATTTCCATAGATAAACCGTAGTTGCAACCCGTTGATGTAGGTCTCTCACTGAGACTGAACTACATTAAATACATTGTGTTCGTTTCAACTGTGCAGTTCTGATTGTTCATTGTGTGTGTTTGTGTGTTCTTGGGAGATTGAATTCCGCTTATCCCAAAGAATACGGAGATAAATCATATAAAATAGAGTTGAATGATGTATCAAACTGATTGGCATCCGGGCTGATATTGTTTTCCTCTTGAAAGACGTACTCCACAAGATTGAGACTGTCAACAAGTTTGTGATAAATGTCCACCCATCAAGATTTAACAACACATTTCGTCTAATCTATATCTATATTACTATATGATAGATCTCCCATATACAACAATGTAATTTTCTTTAAAATTTTAAGATAGGATATCAAAAGCCATGTTAAAAACCGTAATTTTTGACAATTCTTTTCCCTTTCTACCCTCCTCTCCCTTCAACATCACAGACAGTCGATTACACAATCCCTCTCTTCATGAATTAGCCATTAATATCATTAATCTTCCGGTCGACGTTCCCAATCCCCCGACCGATGAATCACAATCGTTCCCGTTTGCCCTTCCCGCCTTCCCATTAAAGAGAGGTAAACGGGAGTGAGAGATATAGGGATCCACTTTCCACAAAACCCTAGCAACCAGATCCCCCATCCCAAAACCTGCAATCGCTACAACATAACCGAAGCTACTTTCTGTCCATAAATCTCAATCTGAGAAAAAAAGCTTGAAATTCATTCATGGCGTTAATCAGGTTCACACAGTCCTTTAGACATGTTGAATTTATTTGTTAGTGAAATTGACTGATTGGGAAGTTGATTTTGGAAGAACTTGAACCCTAATTTTGATAATTTTCATTTGTATCTTTGAGATTGTTTAGTTATTCTTTAACAATTGATTGATCAGTGTGCGTATGCTGAATTGATCTAACCATCCGACCCATGATAAGAAGTACCTACGCAATGGGAAGAGATGCTTTATTTATATACGGTTCCACAGAGTAAATTTGAGATCCACCTACGAGAATTCAGAAACAGGTAACCCGTAATCCTAGGTGCTTCGATTTTGTTGTCTTACAAGCTTAATTTGCTTGTTTTTTTTTTATTTCTTATTCAATATTTGTTTTATTTGATAAATCATGTTGACTTGTATGACGTAATTTGGTGATTATGTTGATTCTATTTGTGCATTGTTCAATTGTTGTTCGTTTTCGTCCAATCGGAGCTACAGGTTTGATTATTATGAGCAATTTGGAGGTTTTGGTGTTCAGGTTAGGTTAATTTGTTTGTAAATTAGTTTCAGAAATCGAATTGGTACTTTTGTTGTTGAAAATTTGATTCTGGAGTAATGTAGATCAATTAGAAGATGAATCTCAGCACTCTTTTCATGGAAGTCATATGTTCAGTAGGATCCGTGTTTTGTGAACTGTTATCATATGATGTCTGGATGACTATATCATGTAGTGTATGGATTCGTGTATAGAGCAGTTGAGCGAGCTCTACTCATATAACTTATATAGAGCTCGAGCGTGGCTCATAAGTAGTTTTTTAAAGTTCGGACTAAACTTGGCTTGATTCAAATTTTTACGGAGCTGATCTCGAGCCACACAAAATCAGATTGAACCCTCTTGTGTGTAAAATTACTATGTTAAAAGAGTTTGTATGCATCACCCATATTTCACAGTTAACTATTATGAAATTGAACCCTCTTTTATGTAAAATTTCTATGTTAAAAGGAAACTGAACCCTCTTTTATACAATTTTTTTCATCCTCTCACACATGCATAGAAAGTGAAAAGGAAAATAAGACGGTTTCAATCATTCTATTTGTCGTTCTCTGATTTGCTCTCGTAATTAATATTTTCTTTTCTTCTAATCTTCTTTGGATTAAAGGCGCAAAGACGCGGTCGAACTCAGCTGGAAAGGTGAGCTTTATATATTTTCAGTTATGGAAATTATTCTCGTACCTCACTGTTGTTTTTAACACTAAAATTGTGTACTTTTTTTTGTTTGTTTTTTTACGTACCCCAGATAGTTTGAGATAAATGACGGTGTTTGTTTGCATGCCTTGCTCGTTAAATCTTAAAACTTTAGTTCTGCTTAATCTGAAGTCAAAAGTAATGTTGCCTCTGCTTCAAAACTAGAAATACATTTCCAGATTTTTTTTATTTGCTTCAGTTGATTTGTCCTGCTGCTGTTACGTTCATAAACTTTATAATCCCAACCTATGCAAAGCCACAAACGAAATAAAGTTTGTCATTGCGAGTGGATGTCAACTTTTCTTAAAACATGCATGTTGCCTACTGCTGTTTATAAGGGCTCAAATACCTTATTAAGCATACTGATTCATTACCAAATAAAGGCTGATATAACATTATAAGGAATCTGACTAGACTGTTACATTATAATTCACATATTGATCAAGTTTATTATCATATATTGAATCCGTTGATGAATAAAATTGTAATTTGGTAATGTTGCATTCATGATCCCGGCAGGCCAACATAGAGGTTGCAGGCAGTGGCGAAGCTTGAGATTTCCGACCGGGGGGTCGAAAACGAATATACCCCAAAATTTCTATAAAACGGGGGGTCAAAAACGTATATACCCAAAAATTTCTATACGAAAACTACATACTCTCCACTACTGAGCGAAAAGTTCGGGGGGTCGGCCGCCCCCTCCCGCCCCCACTATCCTTCGCCCATGGTTGCAGGTCACCATTACACCAGGAACGGTCGTGGCCCCATCATTTGCAGTCACACCACCGGTAATCGCAGTTCATTACCCACTTCAATAATATGTACACAAAACATAACTTTTATATTTCTGTTCTTGAAATTATATTTGTTAACATGAAATTTGAGTCACACCACCGGTGATCGCAATCAAGTTGCCTAAGCCGAGGAGCTACGCCGCCGCCACTCCATCTGTTAGTCCAAACTGGTTTTATCGTGGGTAACTCAATTCAAAACATTAGACTCAAAAAATATACGCCAAAATTGAGGAAGAAGCAAAAAACGGTTGGTTAGTTCGATATATGCGTGTGTTTTTATGTTGAAATTTTGGATCAAAAGAAGTTGATTTTGAATCTGTTTGTTTTGTGATGTAGATCTTCTATATATAAGTGCTTATCTGATTCTCGCTGCTCTCTGCTTAAAGTTGATTCTGTATTGGATGGGCAATTATATTGGTGTACCTTACTCATTGGATGTATTGCAGGTGCAACTTGGTACACATTCATTCACTTCACCATTAGACATGTTGGAAGGGTGTGTTTCCCCTCTTGTTGATGGACTGTTCCAAGGATACAATGCTAACGTTCTAGCCTATGGCCAGGTATATGAGTCTGAATCAGAACTGCTGTTGTCCAAATGCTAGAAATTGACATATTGAATGTTATCGGCAGATTCGGGCAAGACATATATCATGGGTACTGGATTCAAAGATGGTTGCCAAACATGGCTTATCCCTCAAGCAATGAATGCATTGTTCAACAAGACTGAAACTTTACAGCATCAACTAGAGTTCCAATTGCATGTTTCTTTCATTGAGGTGTGTTGAAGTAAACTTTTCTTTTGGCATATGTAAAACTGTAAATATATATATATATATATTTTTTGTCAAAAGTCTAACTAAATGACTTTCATGTGAATATCATAAAAGAGGACGTACGGGACTTGTTGAATAACAAATGGGTAGAATGGGCAAACACCAACTGGAATGGAGTGTATACTAAACCCAGGGTTAGTGACGGTTATAATCCACGAGCCAGCAAGTACAAGGAGATAATCCTGACACACCCTCATGTTTATTGCTTTAGTATCATCATTTACCATAAATGTATGTGATCATTTCTCTCTCTCTCTCTTTTTTTTTTTTTTACTTTACGAACATTCAGTTTGTTTTTGAGTTGTCGTTGTAACGTGTGTAAAACGATCCACGTCACAAGTATTCTTGTATTCTTTATTTGATATATCAGTTAAATAAAAAATTTGGGATGAATTTTACGTCTTAAACCAAGGATACAATTTGATTCAATTCTTAGTCCCGCCGCAACGCGCGGGTTACCTACTAGTCCCAACCAGTTAACAACACATTTCGTCTAATTATTGTAAAAAAAAAACACACGTTCATACATTACTCCAATTCGTTAAAAAGAATGTGAAAGAATGGAATGAATTGTAACAAAGCCATCCCTTTTAATTTCCATAAGCTAATCGGTTATCAATTTAAGCGCCTTTGTGATCTTACACCAAAAGTTTTGCAGGTATACATTTCCGTAGTCAAAACAACGGCCAGTTTTATTTCTCACACTGTGGGTATGTTTGGCAAAAGTAGCTGGTGGCTGAAAGCTGGTGGCTGTAGCTTTTTAGATATATTTAGGTGTTTGACAGAATACCTGAAGCTTTTAATAAAATGTATAAAATGAACATTAAAAAGTTGGTGCATTAAAAATTTTATTATCTTTAGAGGTTAAAATAGTCATTTTTTCCTAAAAGTTTGTAGATGATTCTAAATGCTACTAGTAGAAGCATTCAACCAAAAGCTTCAAGCTCCTAACCTAAAAGCTTTAAGCACTTTCAACCAAACAAGGTTTTTTATTGAATATGAGTTTTTTCATAAAAGATTAATAAAGCTAGAAGCTTTTAAAAGCTCTATATCAAAAGCTCCTTCATTTAATATTGGGTTAGTACCATGAAAAAAAATCCTCAACCCATCTTTGGTATATTAAAACCCCAAACTTATCTAAATTATTTTTTAAACGACGATATTCATTAGCTACTAGCACAATTATTGCATATGTGGTAACCATGTAGATTTATTTTTTAGTTTGATGTGGAATACTATGTCATCATGTTTTGATCATTTTATATGGAAATTTATACCATCTTTTTATATGATAAATATGTTATCCACTTTCGATTTTTTACAATATTAACCATTTAACATTTCACGTTTCTTTTCAGATCCTTGGTTTTTAAAAGAGTGAGTGCTCTAAAACGTTTAGATTCCAAAAGCCAAAGCGAAAGCTTCACTTATGCAAGGGGCCAGTATTTAGAAAAACAAAAGCTTCACTTATGCAAGGGGGCCAGTATTAAAAAAAAGTCTAAAACATCAATTATACATGACATTTTCTACTTGTTAGCCGTTAAACACAAAAGTATTGTACTTATAACACTACAATAGGGATTAATTAAACACAGTAACAAGTGCTAATTGTTCACAATTAGGTGTCTTGAAATAGATTGCCACATTAAAAATTAGGTTCTATTGTGCTACTACTGATCTAAGAAGCTAAAATTATCGGTTGTATTGTGCCACCTCGGAAACACTGCCTCAGGCCGCTTCATGAAACTCCTTGCCATGCCACGCCACATGGATATGAACTTGCATGATCATGGTGAAATATTAGGTGGTCAATAAGAAGAATATAAAGAGAATCACAAATGATTTCCATGATTTTTTTAAGGAATCCAATTTTTTCATTCCAATCACCAGGTCAAATTACATAAGGATAGTAGGTAGACGAGCAACAAACTGCGCTGCCATCCACTTCTCCTTCTGAATAGAAAACCCTAATCTACTAAAAACAAAATCTCGCCCCATGATTGGAAATGGAATTTGAAGTTGACGAATTTGGATCTAATTCCATAGAACAATAGTTCTCATGTAATTCCAATTCTTTGGATGAAAACAGACCATTTGTCAAATGATTGGGCAATAATTGGTACACTTATTGGTTTGATTCTTCTATCAGACATCATAAACGCAAGCATTCCCTTGCCATGATAATATTCCTCCATGACTCCACCCACATAACATGGACTGAATTGAATGGTGTTTCATAGAGTTGAGCTGGTGCTCATTTATTTCAAATAACTTTAAACTGAACACTCAACCGGACCAAACCAAAATGAAGCAAAAATAAAATATTATTAAAAATTTTAAACAAATACTTAAAAAAATTATTTATTATTCATCTAAGTTTCTTTTTAATATATATATATATATGTAGGGAGAAGATCATGCGAGAACCACCTCTTATTGCGAGAACCAATGTGAACACAACCAAAAATGCCTAAAAATAGCTAAAAATCACACAAATTTTTTTTAATATTTTTTATATAAAAATCGCTACTTTTCGAAGCAAAAAAAAAAATTAAAAATTTTTTATTTAAAAAAAAAAATTTTTTTGGCCACTAAAAGTAGCGATTTGAGCATAAAAAATATTAAGAAAAAAAATTTAGATTTTTTTTTTATTTTTTTAGATTTTTTTTAGGTTTTTTGGGGGTTTAGTTTTTAGCATTTTAGCTTGAGGGGGGAGGGGGGTTAGGTTTTTTGGGGGTTTTAGTTTTTAGCATTTAGCTTGGGGGGGGGGGGGGTTAGGTTTTTTTTTTTTTTGAGGGGGGGTGGGGGTTAGGTTTTTTTAGCTATTTTAGGTTGTGTTCACATTGGTTCTCGCGGTTCTCACAATAAGGGTGGTTCTCGCATGAGCCCCTCCATATATATATATATATATATATATATATATATATATATATATATATATATAGGGAAGGGCTCTATAGGAAACCTCATCTTTTTTAAAAAAACTATGCAAACCCAATGTGAGCCATTGATTATCTCTCATCTTACTTGATCAATGGCTCTCCTATTTTTTTGTAAGAATTAGATTTAAAAGAAATCTTATAATACATTAGCACAAGTGGGAGGGGCATTTTTGGTAGTGAAAAAGGGGCTTTTTGACTTTCCAGAACCATCAAATCATCATATCACTTTCTCTTTCTCTTACCTCTTCCTCTTTCCCATTTCTTCAGCCCAATCTTGAAGACAAAGAATGAACATTCTTCAAAATCAGGAGAAATAAACAACAACCACCACCAGCAACCACCTCCTCCGGCGAAACTCACCGGGCTTCTTCTCCGGCTCTCTCTCTCCTCAATCTTTAGAAGCAAATGAAGGGTCTGAATGTTGTTTTAGAGAGAGAACGATGACAACAATCTTCATCATGTTCATCTATAACACCAAGAACACACATACAAGTGTGAGAGAGAGAGGAAGTTTGAACACACATACAGACGACTCGGTCAGATTCATGTTCAGGTTCGGTTCTAATTTAGTTCGGGATTCACTCCAGATTTATTTGGGTCGGTACATGATTGTCTTTGAAATTCCCTACATCCTTGTAATTTTTAGTTGAGTATTTGTTAAAGAGAGAGAGAAACTGGTGGGTTTCCAGCCACCCACGGCAGCAGCAGCGCTGTGGCGGTGGTGTTGTTGACCGATATGGTTGGGAAGGGGAGGCGGTAGATGCACGATGAGTGAGGCACGATGGTGGTTGGTGCAAGGTGGTGGCTGGTTCATTCTGGGTTGTTGGTAGTTGATAGCGACGACAGTGGGTGGTTGTAGAAGGTGGTGGAGGGTGGGTGGTTGGTGGCGCCGGAGTTCGGAACATCGTCGGAGTCAAGATTTAGTAATGGTTAATGTTCTCTCTCTCTCTCTCCTCTCCTCTGTCTTCAATCAAGATCTAGTAATGGTTAATGTTCATGTATTTTAAATAAATCGAAAACTTTAGGATGAGATTTTGAACGGGATTTTTTGTTGGTTTGGTTGCTTGTTTGGGGATTTTGATCTTAACAATAATTGTTTTTTTTTTTTTTTTGGTTTAGTTGCTGGTTTGGGCTTTTGATCTGAACAGTAAGTGTTTTTTTTATTAGTTGTTTGATTTACAGAAACAGACCCATAACATGTGTTAAGAAGCACCTGTTAGAATGATATAACGTGTGTTGATTTACAGAAACAGATCCATAAAGATATTCAATTGACAAGTTGGATGGATGTAGGCGACGTTAATGCGGGGACATTGAATAAGTCAACTCTTTTGGGAAAGAAGTTTTCGTTCGTTTATAACATGTGTTAGTGGTTCATGCTGTAACAGATCCATAAAGAAGTTTTCATGCTGTAACAAGTTTTCGTTCGTTTCTAACATGTTTTGCACATTTTGGAATGTATAACATGTGTTAAGCCTCTGTTATAATCTTTTTGTAACCTGACATGTATTCATGTATAAGCTAGTGGTTTACAAAACACCATGATGTGTATATACTGATCTAAGATGTGTTACAATGTGTCTGTTCGGAACATGTAATTGATTAACATGTGACAAGGGTGAAAACAGTCGACGGGGGCGATGAGTTTAATGGTGAGCTTAGTTAATATCGTAATCTTGTTGTAACCCCACTTGTATACATATGATAACATGTAAGCATCCATTATAACCCGACTTGTATTCGTGTATATCAAAAGTGGTTTGTAAAACACCATGATGTGCATATACTGATCGTAACACGTGTACAAGTTAATATGGAACATACAACTTAATATTGTAACACCGTATACCTGTGATAACATGTGTTAAGCCTCTGTTATAATATTGGTTTAACCCAACATGGTGTCATGTATAAGCTAGTGGTTTCCAAAAGACTATTAACTTGTATAATCTTAGAACATACAAGTTAGTATTATAACACCGTAACCCGACTTGTATTCATGTATATGAAAGTCACATCCTTTGGGAAAGAAGTCTTCGTCCGTTTATAACATGTGTTGGTGGTTCATGCTGTAACAGAACACCATGATGTAACCTGACATATTTTCATGTATAACATGTGTTAAGCCCCTGTTATAATGATATATAACGTGGGAAAGAACTCTTCATTCGTTTATAACATGTGTTTGTTTTGCACATTTTGGAATGTATAACATGTGTTAAGCCTCTGTTATAATCTTTTTGTAACCTGACATATATTCATGTATAAGCTAGGGGTTTACAAAACACCATGATGTGTATATACTGATCTAACATGTGTTACAATTTGTCTATTCGGAACATGTAATTGCTTAACATGTGACAAGGGTGAAAACAGTCGACGGGGGGCGATGAGTTTAATGGTGAGCTTAGTTAATATCGTAATCTTGTTGTAACCCCACTTGTATACATATGATAACATGTAAGCATCCATTATAACCCGACTTGTATTCATGTATATGAAAGTTGTTTGCAAGTTAATATGTGTACAAGTTAATATGGAACATACAAGTTAATATTGTAACACCGTATATGGAACATACAAGTTAATATGGAACATACAAGTTAATATTGTATAACGTGTGTTAAGCCTCTATTATAACGTGTGTTAAGACTTCCAGAATGGATGCATAAACTCCAATAGTAACTTTTAATAACATAGTATACCTGATATAACGTGTGTTAAGCCTCTTTTATAAAGTGTGTTAAGACTTCCAGAATGTGTTAAGTCCATACCATTTTAACATCATGTACTAGACAAAACAAAATAAGAGTCTCACATTACATATTACTAGTAAACGAAAATACATAGCACTAAGAAAATGGTGGAGCTTCCTTTGAAAGTCTGCCTTAGTTTTTCAGCAGCTACCTTTGTTGCCTTAGCTTTTCAGCGGCTACCCTTGCTTTATTGTTTGGGTCGGTCTTGAAACGGTTTGTAAACATGTGGGTGTGCGTATGCCAGGGAAGTTATAAAAAAGTGTTTTCATGTCACAAGTTACACGTGTTACGCTGTACACGAGTTTCATGTCACATGTAACACATGCATGTCCGAGAAGTTCAAACCTATAACACGTGTTAGTTGTGTTGTGCTATAACATAAACATAAACATAGTCATGATCCTTGAGCATATGATCCACGTTTGACGAAACCAATGGTCCTGAGAATTGGATCTTATTTCCCTTGAATCCATCACCGTCCTAATAACAAAAAGATAAGATAACCATTAAGTCGTTAACCAGACATAAATATTAACACATTCATAGCCAGAAAATTTTTTTTCTCATAAAACATCACAAAAACAGTTACTATTCAAATCAAAAAGCCCCAAACAAAGCAACCAAACCAACAAAAAACAGTTACTATTCAGATCAAAAGCCCAAACAAGCAACCAAACCAAGTACAGCTTTTTAACACAAAAATAAAAACCTGCAAATTAATCTTACACAATTGAAACAACAACTAACAAAGTACACAGAACTAAAAACCTGCATTAATTCGTCATACCCTAATACATGTCCCTAATACATCGTCATACCCTAATACATGTCTCTATAACATGTTACTATGGTTTAGCTGTGAAACAGGAGTTCAGACTATAACACGTGTTACGTTGGTTGTGCTGTAAGACAAACTTGGCTTTTCGTTTCTAAAAACAGATGTGCCAATTATTAGATGTCTAAAATTCAGCAACTAACAAAGTACACATAACTAAAAACAACAAGATTACACGTTAAAATACGAAACATTGACGGTCTATAATTTGTAATCTATACGAACATTAACGGTTGTTCGTGTTTCACAATAACGGTTGGAATTATACAAACTGTAACTTGTAATCTATAAGACACATTAACAGTCTAATTACGAACATTAACATCCACACAGTCCCCAAGCTCAAAATTTCAATCATCTAACAAATATTACCCTCGCACATAAAAAAAAACCCAAAATTAATCCAAACAAATTTTAAATAAAAAAACAAACAATTAAACCTTTGTAGTTGATATGAGTTCAACATTCGGATGGAGATCATTTCCCCAAATATAATCTTTGGATGGAGAACAGTCGGGTTCAGATTGATACGATCTAAAGAGCTCGTCGACATCAGTGACCTTTGAGCAGTAGTTGATGATGGCAACATTCAGATCTGGTGCCGTTTTGAGTTAAATATATTCAGTTCCACAACTGAATATAGGAACTGAATATATGGGTTGGGGTTGGGGGATGGCGGTGGTGGAGGGGCAGTGGTGTATGTGGTGGGGGTTGTGCAGCGGGGGTCGGCCGACGGTGGTAAAGGTACAACGGTGGTGGGGGTTGTGCAACAGGGTTGGAGGTGTTTACGGTGGTGCCGGAGGTACAATACAGATGGAGGTGCGGTGGTGATGATGGTGGTGGTGATGGTGGTGTGGTGGAAGAGAGAGGTGTACGATGAGAGAGAGATTTGATGAAGAGAGAGAGAGAGAGAGAGAAACTAATCAGATTAAGGAAGAGAGAGAGGTTTGGGAAGATAAGTGAGAAATAAATGTTGTCAAATCAAAGTACACAAAAGTCAAGATATCTTTTTGAATTGGGTAGTGTAAAAAGATAATCCTACCTTTCAAAGCTTTAAATTCATATGTTGATGTGAAGCAATCTAGGCCACATGTTGAGTTTGCAAAGTTTTTTTTAAAAATAAAGGGTTTCTTGTAGAGCATTATCCTATATATATATAAGGGGAAGGTTCAAATGAAAAACACTAGTTATCGCGAAAACTCGAAAACTAACTAAAAAAGCCTAAAAAACATACAAAATTTTTTTTCCGTTTTTTGCATACCAATTTTCGCTATTTAAATTATATAAAAAAAACTTTTTTTCAAAAAAAAAAAAGAAAAAATTTGTAGTGCACAACACATGTGTATGTGTACTACACATGTGAATTATTACACATGTGCACTACAAAAAAAAATTTTTTTGAAAAATTTTTTTTTATAAAAAAAACCTGCGATTTTTAATAAAAAAATTGAAAAAAAAATTTGTGTGTTTTTTAAGGTTTTTTAGTTAGTTTTCGAGTTTTCGCGATAAAAGTGATTTTCATTTGAACCATCCACATATATAATACTAGTAGGGTGCCCGCGCGATGCGGCGAGGGCGACACTTTGCATTGCAACACTCGTTTCTGTTAGTTTTCTTATTCGTATAATATTTATGATAACATTATTGTGGTGGATATATGTCATAAGTTTACACATATGTAAAAGTTTTGTTCTTTTATAAAAAATAATAACCAAAAGACAAAAAATATTGTTTTTTTTTGTATAAAAATTAATAATCAAAAGACAAAAAATAAAAGATAAGTTGTTATAATTGTAAAGTTTGTTTATTTTATTGGTTAAATTATAAAGTATAATTTTATTCTTTAAAGTTCATAACTTTTTATAAATATCCACATAGTACTCATCCAATAAACTTTAAGTTTAAAATTTTCGTTTTTATAAAAACAAAAAATAGTATTTGACTCGTAAGTACGTTTTAGAGCTTTAACTTAAATTGCTAAAAATTTCGGGTTTTTACAAATATAAAAAATTTATATTTTTATAAGATTTCATAAACTGTTTTTATAAAAAATAGGATGATAAGAGTTTATATCTTTATTAACTTTATATCATACTAAGTTCAAATTTTTAGTTTCTAACTAATCTTATCTATATGAGTCTACTTTTAACTAATAATCCCTAAAAATATACAACACAATCTACTACTATGTATCTAGTCAAGTTGGTAAATAATTATTTTAGAACTGACTAATATTATCTATAACAATATAGTTGAACTTATAATTCCTAAAAATTTGGAACCCAGTTTAGAATTTATCTAGTAAAGATTGTAAATTTCTGGAGTATTTTATTTATATTACTTGTTATAAAATAATTATTTTTTTATTAACTTTATATCATAGTAAGTTCAGTTTTTTAGTTTAGCTTTAAAGTTTATTACTTTATTACTTTTTAATTAAAAAATGCAAATTATTAGATTAATATCCAAGAATAACTGCAATAATTATTTTTTGTTAGTTGACTTATAATTCCTAAAATTTTGGGACATAGTTTACTATTTATCTACTAAATATTGTAAATTAGTATTAAATAATTCCTAAAATTTTGGGATATAGTTTACTATCTATCTACTAATCCGTAAATTAGTATTAAATAATTCCTAAAATTTTGGAACATAGTTTATCTTCTATCTACTAAATATCAAAGTTTTGTTTTGTTATAAAAATTAATAATAAATAAAGTATAGAAAAACTGTTTTAAACATGTAAAGATTCGTTTGTTAATAAAAAATACTAAACAAATGACAAAAAATAAAAAATAAGTTGCTATCGTTATAAAGTAAGTTTATTTTGTTGGTGAAATGATAAAGTTTATAATTTTATTGTTTAAAGTCCATAACTTTTTTAAATATCCACATCATACTCATCCAATAAACTTTAATTTTAAAATTTTCGTTTTTGAAAAAGTAAAAAGTAAAAAATAGTAGGTGACTTGTAGGTACGTTTTAAACACCTTTAACTAATGTTAAATTTCATATTTATAAATATTTAAAAATCATATTTTTATAAAACAGTTTTTATAAAAAAAATAGGATGTAAAAGTTTATATCTTTATTAACTTTATCTTTTTATTTAAGAAATACAAATTATTCGAAAAATCTATAATATTATATAATTATTTTTTCATATCTCGTGTCGTCCAACAGTTTTTTTTATAGAAGGTACTAATGGATATATACGAAATCCTCGTGGAACATGACTGTTAAATTGAATAAGTTTAGTGTGCTTTGTAAATACAATCTTGAATTTACTCCAAACCAAGAGGTAGTTTTCATGTTTTGGCCATTCTTGGTAATCGAATTTATCTCTTTGGAAATGATCAAGTACGAACATGTAAATTATATAATACGAACATGATTAAGTACTAAAGTATATTAGTTCAATCCAGATGTAAATTATAAGTGCAATAAAATAACACAAAACATAAACTTCAAATATAAAATAAACTTTATTATTCATGGGATAGTCTATATCAAACAAAAACAACTGAAAATGAAAAAAAACATAAAAACACTTGATATATTTCATCTAAAATCTCTTCTTTTTTGATCCGTTTTTCTTGTTTGTGCTCGAATCAGCAGTATCATCTAATTCATCTTCTTTCTCATCGTCCTCAGAATCATCTAAATTTATAACCTCGACCCATTTCCATTCAGAGAGTCTCTTAGATCTTTTCTTTTGATTCTCATACTTCCAATCCTTAAAAAACAAAAATTTAATAAAAAAGTTAAAAAAATGATTAAATAAATTTAAAAAAAGAACAAATATTGAATAAAAAAATTTAAAAAAGATTAAATAAATTTTAAAATTACCTCTTCACTAATTTGACGTTGAAGCTTAGACTTGTATGGACTGAACATTGCACCATAAGAAATAATTTCAACACTAATCACCATCATCCTACAATAAAACACCAAATAATAACATAACGAACTTGTTAATATGAAAGATTATAAGCGAAAAATATTACTTAAAAACTAACAAAAGCTTGTTCGACAACTGGGGTGTTTAAATTGGTGTGTTGAATCTGAAAAATCAATTAAGTTAGTATTCACATAAAAGTAAATAAAAGAAAACAATTATTCATTATTGCGATATAACAAAACTTATCATAGAACCGACCTTAGATTTTTCAATATCGCATGCTTGTTTTTTCGCATCAAGTGAATTCAGAACTGACTCCATATTTTAAATCTGTTTAGCAACAGAAATGTAGACTTGTGAGTGTTTGCTATGTATTTATAGTAGTCCATTAGGGTTTAGTTTTAGATTGGTCATCCATTTATTTAGGAAGTTTGTTGTGAGTTTTAAGCTTTTAAAATAAGATGCACATATCCTGTTTAGTTTGTTGTGGCATGTTTAATAGGAAGTTTGTTGTGAGCTTTATCTATACTTACTATATTAAACATGCCACAACAAACTGACTCTGTACAAGTAAAATTAGGGAATATTTTAGTTTATTAATGCCGTTCAAAATAAAAAACTTGGGTAAAAAACGAATGTTAATGCACGATAGCTAGGTAATGGTCAAAGCTGGCTTGGGTAAAAAACAAATGTTGGCTTTAATCAATTGTACATTTACGCATCGGCTATTTGTACTTTATGAACGCACGACGAAACTAAAAAAGACAACTATCGAAACGTTTAAAAAAATGTGTCGATCGTCATGGTACATTCGGATTTTTTTAAAACATTACGGGTTGTAAGATATCGCAGGAATACATTAAAGAATTAAAGAGGGGGGGGAGTGTAACTAATTACCCATAATTATGTTAAATGTCAAGTATTTAAATGTAATAGATTGAGGGACTAAAAAATAATTATGGTTTAAAAGACCACTTTACCCTCATTTTAGGGGTTTATTTATAAATAATGGGGGAAGAAGTTCTTAACTTTTGGGAATCCTTCCCTCATGTATTATAATATAGTATAGATATATAATAATGTTTTTCATTTTTTATGTTAGAAAAAATAAAAGATTTGAAAACTAAATGATCCTTTTTTAAAAGGTAAACACGCTCCCGCTTAAATCTCCTCTTAAGATTTACCTCTAGCATTTCCCATCCCTCTACTACCTCCTAGGTCTCCCGATAAAAGTTCCTTCCTCTTTGATTTCATACAGGAATGAATGGATTTCTTTTTCCTCTGATTGATGTAACTGTTGTCGGGATGCCAAGAAAGGGATACAATTCATAATTTCCAATTTTACTAAAATATAAAAATATAAATAAAAAAAGATTAAACATATCATTTTGAAAGCAAACATATATAAAAAATATTAAATTTACGTGTTAGTGTTAGTGGTTTTTGTTTATTCTAATTTGCTTAATTTTCAAAGTGATTTATAAATAAACTTTATCTCCTTGCATTTGAACAGAGATAAAAGCAGCTAGAAGTACATATTTATAAACTACTCTTATATATCATCAGTGACCATACTGATTCCCATACTAATGTCATGGTACTTTGCAAAGCATATTTTCCACCTATTTCTCAACCTGAAGGATTCCTATTAATCTTGAAAGTTCTTTAAAATATGATACTAGTATAAAAAAGCTGAAACTATTAGATGATAATAGTTTAAACCAACATTGTTTTATTCTTCAAAGTTCTTTAAAACATGATACTAGTATAGATATTGATGGCTTAGATTTATTTGAAGAACTAAAAGTTCTAAGACATATGATACATTTAGAATGTGACACCCTTATAAACATACTAAACTATATTAAAGATTTTAAATCTTTTCAAAATGCTTATATTGCTTATAGAATTATGTTAACTATTCCGGTAACTGTTGCGTCGGCCTAAAGAAGCCTTTCTAAATTAAAATTGGTCAAAAATTATTTAAGATCTACAATGTCACAAGAAAGATTGAATGGATTAGCTACTTTGTCAATTGAAAATGATTTGTTAGAAAAAACTGATTATGAAAATTTTATTAAAAAGTTTGCATCTATCAAAACTAGAAAAGTAAACTTAATCTAAACATATCTTTACACATACAACAAATATATAAGAATACAAAAAAAAAAAAAAATTAATTCCGCCAACAATGAACCTTATAGTTTATTTTGCCGGCACCAAGCCCAGTAAAGGAGGAGGGTTTTTCTCAAATTGTTTTTTTTTTTTTTTTTGGGAAAAAAGGCCACAAGTTTTTATTTCGTCTTATACCATCAAAATGGTTGAACCGGCCCTGACTCAAGTTAACAATGCAAATTTAAAAAAAGCCTAAAAAATCACATTAACAGAGTAAAAGCAATAGGTAGACCAGGGGCGAAACTAAATGTATGTGAGCCGTAGCACGGGCTACGGCGTCCACCCGGAGGATCGAGTAACCTCTATTCCCTGTTTTCTGACAAACCCGAAAGTGCGGAATCCAAACGGGTAAGTTAAACCAAGTTACGAACACAAAAACGACAAACACGAGATTCACCGATTAACACTCCATTGTATTAATCTAGAAAACGGTTACAAAGCAATGTTTACAAATGGTCTCTGTAAACTCTCAGTGTGTGTGTGTTACAGTGTGTTCGCTCTCAAATCTATTCAGACTTGCCCCTATCTGTGTCTTCAGTCTGATGTATATATAGTGCAATCTTCGGCGAACCTTACACATGTGCGACGAACTTACCATATGTGACGTAGGTTATATACCTTCGTCACCTTCACATCTTTGTCGAAGGTTGATACTTCGCCATATTGGAACCTTCGTCATATGTATGCATGTATAAGTGTCACGATCCGCCTAAATACAAAACTTTTTTCGTGAGTTCCGGAAGATTCCGGAACACTAAGGAGGTGTCTAGGGCTGCCCGGAAGTTTCCGGAACAGCCTACAAGTTGCTGGAACGATCTGGCACCATCGGAAGGTTCTAGAACAGCCTTTAAGGATCTAGAAAGGGCTGATATTTCCGCATCCAAGAATCCTCTAGAAAACCCATGAAATCACTTAGAAAGCATAGATATTTTGAAGGAACATTCTAGAATGCAGCTTATAAAAATCCAAGATATTTTGTATAGAATTCTCTAGTTAGAGAATTCTCTAGAATAGCTAACTAGTATAAATAGGTGAAAGGGTCTCATTTGGAGATCACCCAACATCTTAACAAGTTACCACACTTGTACTTGTAAACTCTCCCTTGTAAACATCGTGTAATCAATACTAAGTTGTTTCTTTGTAAGCAACACTTGCAATCATCACTTGATTCCCACAAAACCTTATCATCGTTGGGCATAAAAGCTTAACTTAGATCAAGTCTAAGTCGATACACGTGAGTCAGAAGTTACTCCGTGACAAGTGGTATCAGAGCGGGACGATTCATTCGGGATGGCAACCGAAACAAAAGGCGATGAAAGACGCACCACTAAGAAAGAACGAGAGGCAACATATGACAAGCGCATTGGTGACACCGAGGTGGCAGTCACTGAATTGGGTGCGCAACTCGATCTTGCATTCCAACGAGTACAAGCGTTGGAAACTGATTTCGAAACTTTCAAAGACGACGTCAAGTCTCTCATGGGAGTTTGGCGTCACGAGCTTACGACATTGTTCAAGGAGGAAATGTCGAAGCTACGAAATGAGGTGGAGAATAATATTCGAGATTGTCACCACAGCTTCTTGGACCTAGAAGCAAAAGTGAAGGAAAATAAACAAGTAGTTGTGCATTCAGCCAACACCGATCTCTTCACTCCTAGGGTGGAGATCCCAAAACCATCTCCGTTCCTTGGCAAAAGAGAAGCACGAGCGGTTGACGACTTCGTATGGGAGATGGAACAATACTTGGGTGGAGTGCAAATCAAGGACGATGCCACCAAAATCAAGACGGCCAGCATGTACCTAAAAGACACAGCAGCACTATGGTGGAGACGTCGCTACACGGACATCACCAAAGGTACGTGCACTATTAACACTTGGGCTGAATTTGTCCAAGAACTAAAGAAACAATTCTACCCGGTCAATGCTGAGCACGAAGCTAGGAGCAAATTGAGAAAGCTCAAGCATACCGGAACCCTCAAGGACTATGTCAAAGAATTCACAACACTTGTCCTTGAAATCCCCGATCTGTCGGAAAAGGATTCCCTTTTCTACTTCCTCGACGGGTTACAATATTGGGCTAGAACAGAATTGGATCGTCGCAATGTTCAAGATTTAGCTACTGCCATCGCCGTAGCTGAAAGCTTGATCGATCTTAAAGAAAAACGCCCAAACAAACCCGTAGTCGAAGAACCTGATGACGACATTGGTGGGGGAGCAAAACAAAGTTACACTCGGAGGATAGAAGGTCCAAAACCCCCAAGATACAACAACAACCAACCTGCGAGAAGAGGATGCTTCATTTGCGAAGGGCCGCACGATGCACGCGATTGTCCAAAGAAGTCTAAGTTAACAGCCCTTATCAGGGCTGAAGACGATGAAGCCGAAGATAGCGGGGAGGCTCGTCTAGGAGCGATGCAACTCCAAGTCCTTAATGCTTTAAGGACACAACAAACAAAGCCGCTAAGAATAGCCCATGAACGCTCGAGTAAGACTAAGGAAAATTCTACAAATGAGGACCCAAAAGGCCTTCGATTCATAACACTCGAGATTAACGGGCAACACGCAAAAGCCTTAGTTGATACCGGAGCCAGTCACAATTTCATTACTAGGGACGAGGCCAAAAGACTTGGTTTACGGATCAGCACGCAAGGGGGACTAATGATGAAGGCTGTTGGCGGAGACCCCAAAGTAATCGAAGGAGTCACCTATAACGCTAAGGCCAAGGTCGGGACATGGAACGGAAAGGTCACTTTCTCGGTCGTTCCCATGGATGACTACAAGATCGTGCTCGGGATGGCATTCTTCCGGAGATCCAACGCCATTCCAGCACCCTTTCTCAACACCATGTACATCATTAAGGGCAAAGAAGTTCACACGGCACCCTTGGAGACGGATATAAGGTACCAACACAAAGCATTATCCGCCATGCGGATCGTGAGAACAAGGCATCAGCCACGCAAGTACCACGACGAGGACGTCGTGAATTTAGGTGGGGGAGAATGTCACGATCCGCCTAAATACAAAACTTTTTTCGTGAGTTCCGGAAGATTCCGGAACACTAAGGAGGTGTCTAGGGCTGCCCGGAAGTTTCCGGAACAGCCTACAAGTTGCTGGAACGATCTGGCACCATCGGAAGGTTCTAGAACAGCCTTTAAGGATCTAGAAAGGGCTGATATTTCCGCATCCAAGAATCCTCTAGAAAACCCATGAAATCACTTAGAAAGCATAGATATTTTGAAGGAACATTCTAGAATGCAGCTTATAAAAATCCAAGATATTTTGTATAGAATTCTCTAGTTAGAGAATTCTCTAGAATAGCTAACTAGTATAAATAGGTGAAAGGGTCTCATTTGGAGATCACCCAACATCTTAACAAGTTACCACACTTGTACTTGTAAACTCTCCCTTGTAAACATCGTGTAATCAATACTAAGTTGTTTCTTTGTAAGCAACACTTGCAATCATCACTTGATTCCCACAAAACCTTATCATCGTTGGGCATAAAAGCTTAACTTAGATCAAGTCTAAGTCGATACACGTGAGTCAGAAGTTACTCCGTGACAATAAGTCTTCGTTGGATTCAAGACTTCGTCAAGTCAGGCACAAACAACAAATGTATCAAGCCCAAACAACAAATGTATTGGCCCAAAATGTGAGTGGCCCAACATGCATTCTTTACGTATATGCATTCTGAGAATTCATATTTGCAAAGATTAGTCATGACATCATCATGACATCATCATCATGATGTCATGGTGATGTGTCATCGGAAATTGGTTCCCGGCTCTCCGTGCTTCGCGTGTCGAACTCTGGGGCGCACGACGGAGGAATGTCGTGACATCGGGCTTGAGCCGAACCTAACCGAGCCAAACCGAAACGAGTCGAACCGAGTCGAGTCGCGTCCACATAAAGTGTACCAACAAACTCCCCCTTGGACGCTACTCGTGAGGTTCATCTTCCGTGTCTTCCATGTCGGAGGATCTTCAAAATCTTCACGCGTCGTGAGTAGAAAGTGTATCAACAAACTCCCGTTTTCGTTTAGGAAGTGTATCAATAAACTCCCCCTTTGATTATGCTTGTGAATCTTTTGATCTTCAATGCTTTAGATCCTTGTGGTGTTGATGATGGATCAACGGTAACTCGATCATCTTTATCTTTTGAGTGCCTCCATGTCGTGTCTTCATTCCGAAGCTTGTCGTCGAACACGTTCTCTTCACCTTTAGCTGGTTGGATGTCGCATCTGCACATACAAGAAAGCTAAAAGCGTAATGAGAACAAACGCTTGGAATATAGTTATCATAAACAAACGACACACATGTGACCATGTTTTAAATCAACTACCGTCCGACAGTTTGAAAGTTTAACAAATTGTTCAATTTTAGTTTTTAACTTTCAAAAACTTGCAAATTCTGACCGTTTATGAAGATTCAGTCGTTTTGGTTTTCTATCAGATTTCAGGTAACGAAGACTTGAGTTCCAACATCGGTTAATCAAAACTAAAGTAGAAATAAAATCTTTTTGACTTTTATAAAGTTTAAATTAAAACACACCTAAAATCTTTTTGGTATTTTGAATATTTCAAACTTAAAGACTGAAAGCAGTAAATAAATATATACAGAGTTGCAGAAACTAAGAAAAGTAAATATATACACACATTTTTTTTGCGAGTTTCGAGGGTAAGAGAATCATATCAGTGTACAGTCATGCCAAAACAACTTGTTGTTCTATTAGTTAACATTTAGATAAGCATCCCTATAACAATTATCGGTATTGTTATCCACATAAGCTCAACTTATCAGATGTAATCATGGAGAGGGGATACGTTAAGGTATGATTTATACTTACCGACCGGTGTTCATCCACATCACGACACATTCCCGCATCAAGGTATGCACGAGAGTTCATCTTACTGGTGAGTATACCATTTATCATCTGTTTTGCCGTATATGAAAATGTGAGAAACTCACTTATTTTGTTTGAAAACAAGCCCTATGTGATAGAATCACTTATTGATGAGGAACTTGATTTTCAGATGCATGAGGGCACAGGAGCAAGTCCGTGAACAGGTCAGTACTTTCGTACAACAAAGAGACGAACTTGACTTCCGGATAAATATGATATATTATCACTTGTTTTGTGGACATGTGATTGTTGATCACTTATTGAGGTCGTATGCAGTATGTACACGTATGTATGATATCATGGAAGATCTAGACTTTGTCTCCGTTTGTTTCGGTAAAAGAAACAACCATGATACCCAGATGATAAACAGCATAAAGACCACATATCTCAGAACCTCGGCAATCTCTCAAACGAAATTTCGGTACTAAGACCATATGCCAATGAGTGGTTCCCACACAGTCTTCAGTCGATTTAAGTTTATATCATCCTGCACACTTTAAAATGATTGTGAGCTTACCGATACATCTTATATAGAGCTGCTTAACATTTTTCATTTTGCATTTCAGTTTAAAGAGGTTTAGACAGACCACTGATGTACTATCATTTTCTCTTTTGCTCGCCAGGAAACTCATTTTTGTTTTTCTATTGTTTTTGAGTTTTGAAATTTTTCGATGTTTTTGAATTTTCAAATTTGGAATTACTCCCCCTAAAATCAACAAACTTACAATAATTTTAAAAACACAAAGATATTTACAACAACGATTTCCCAATGCGGATTACTCTTGCTTGACCTTAATGCCGTTTACCAATAATAAAAAGTCAAATCTTGATTTATCAAATGCTTTGGTAAAAAGGTCGGCACGTTGGTCATCGGTATGGACCTTAACAACATCGATTAGCCTTTTATCAAAGCAATCACGTATGAAGTGATACTTAATTTCGATGTGTTTGGTCTTTGAATGCTGCACAAGATTTCTAGTGACAGATAAGGCAGCAGAATTATCGACTAAAATAGGAGTAGTTAGGAATTCAAAACCGTAATCGCGCATTTGCTGTTGTATCCACAGGACTTGAGAGCAACAACTTGAGGCAGCAATGTATTCAGCTTCACAAGTTGATGTAGCGACACAAGTATGCTTCTTGCACTGCCATGTTACGAGGCGATTTCCTAAAAACTGGCATCCAGCCGTTGTGGATTTGCCGTCGATTTTGCATCCGCCAAAATCAGAATAACTGAAAGCGACTAAATCAAAGTTATCATCCTTAGGGTACCATAGACTGGTGTCTGGGCAACCCTTCAAATAAAGAAAAATCCTTTTTACAGCTGCAAGATGTGAGGCCTTCGGGTTCACTTGATATCTGGCAAGCAGGCACGTTGGATACATTATATCTGGTCTTGATGCTGTGAGGTACATAAGGGATCCAATCATCGCGCGGTAGTATGAAGAGCTAATGAGTTCACCCTTCAAGTCTGGATTGATTCAGTGATTTTGCTGTAGTGGGGTACCAATGGGCGATGTGTCGGACATCTGGAATCGGCTCAAGATGTCTTGGACATACTTAGTCTGATGGATGAAAATCCCAGACTTCGTTTTTTTGCACTTGCAAGCCCAAAAAGAAAGTCATCTCCACCATAGCGCTCATCTCGAATTTATCCTGCATTACACGCTCAAAATCCCTACACATAACATTGTTAGTAGAACCAAATATAATATCATCCACATATACCTGTACCAGTAGAAGATCTCCATCTTGTTCTTTTATGAAGAGAGTGCAATCGATAAGACCTCTCCGAAATCCATTCTCCAGCAGATAATTAGATAAGGTTGCATACCAAGCTCGTGGTGCTTGATGTAGACCATAGAGAGCTTTGTTGAGCAACCAAACCCGATCGGGATGGATAGGATCTTCAAAACCCGGAGGTTGTTCAACATACACCTCTTATTCCACTAGACCATGTAAGAATGCACTTTTGACGTCCATCTGGTAAACCTTGAATCCTTTGAATGAGGCATAAGCCAGAAAGATCCGAATTGCTTCCAGACGTGCAACAGGTGCATACACTTCGTTGTAGTCTATACCTTCAATCTGACGAAAACCTTGAACGACCAATCTTGCTTTGTTTCGAATAACGATTCCACGGTCGTCCTTTTTGCATTTATACACCCAACGGGTACCAATCTTCTTGTAATTAGCAGGTTTCTCTACGAGCTTCCATACACCAAGTTTTTGGAATTGTTGTAGTTCTTCCTGCATTGCTTCAACCCAAGAGTTATCTTTCAAAGCTTCTTTCCAAGTTCTTGGCTCTTCCTGTGAGACATAACACGCAAAAGACCAATCGTTTTGTTAACCAGATTCTCGAATCGCCGCATACAGGCCTGCATTGTTGTTGTTTCGCAACATGTTTCTTGTTTGAATGCCGCTCTGTACATTACCGATGATGTTTTGTTGAGGATGGGTATTATGAATCCTTGTTTCTGGATTTTCTGGAACTGGAATGTTTGTACCCAGATTGTTGAGATTGAGATCAACAACTAATTCAATACCCGGAACTGACGAAGAGGATGATGCAGTAGCTTCAGCTGTTTTAGGGTTATCAACTGGAGCTGTAGCTTCCGAAGTACCTTGTACAGTTGTTGTTGGAGCTTCTTGATCTGCATCTAGAAATTCATCATCCTCTAAAGATTCGTTCAGTCCGGTTGCATCATGAAAATCCTCATTGTCGAGAGCATTATTGTTTACTGAAGATGGTTCTTGATTGACAATAATTGGACGAACCAACGGTGAATCTGTTGCGTTGTCACTCTCGAAAAACATCATTGCCGCATCAGTTTCTTCAACTGCTTCAACATTGATCGAATTGAAAAAGTCATCGTACTCAAACATCCATGGTTGACCTGGATTTTTGACTGGAAAAGTGTGCCTTTGTACTCAGACTTCAGACCATTCCTCAACCCTTTTAGTCTCTAGATTCCAGACTCTTAAGTTCGGGGTGGCATAACCAAGAAAGTGACCTTCAATAGCTTTTGCCCCAAACTTTCCATTAGGATCGATCATTGTGCAAGGAGCTCCAAACGGTTCAAGATATGACAAATCTGGTTTCCGTTTGTGTAGAAGCTCAAAGCAGGTCTTGTTGTGTCTTTTGACTGTAAGGACTCGGTTCAATGTATAACAAGCAGAGGCCACAGCTTCACTCCAGAATGGAATGGGCAACTGCGACTCTACCAACATAGTCCTAGCAGTCTCGATCAATGTACGGTTTTTACGTTCAGCGACGCCGTTCTGCTGAGGAGTATAAGCTGCACTAAATTCGTGAAGAATACCTTTTGATGTGCAAAACTCCGCCATGGCATGATTTTTAAATTCTGTACCATTGTCGCTGCGTATCTGTCTAACCTTCAACTTATACAAATTCTCAATCTGAATGATCAAGTTTTCGATAATACCGAAAGTTTCACTCTTGAGAGCCATAAACGCCACCCAAGAAAATCTTGAATAATAATCAGTTATCACGAGGCAGTATTGATCATTCCTGATGCTTTTGTGCTTGACAGGACCGAACAAATCCATGTGCAAACGTTCAAGAGGAACTGCCACCGTGTTGATATTCTTTGTCGGATGTCGCTTCTTGGTTTGCTTTCTTTTTTGGCATGAAATACAGACGTCTTGAAGATGGAAATTTTTAAGAAGAACACCATTCACTAATTCATTCGACACCAAATGATTCATTTTCCGTAAGTGAATGTGACCCATACGTTTGTGCCAAGAGATTGAGTCTTTTTCTGTGGCTTCGGAAATAAAACAAGTTGCTTGTGCAGTCGTTGTAATAACTTGGCTCATATCAAGGACATACAGATCATTTATCCTTGGAGCTGATAAGAGAATCAATTCTTTTGGAATCTTGATGCCGGGTTTCAGCACATAACATCCATTTGCATCAAAGTGTACTGAAAACTGTTTATCACAGATTTGTGAAATGCTAAGAAGATTGTGATCAAGCTTTTGTACAAAGTTGATCTTATCAAAACTTACAACCCCGTTGGATACCATTCCTTCTACCGTAATATATCCGCCTTTATCTCCAACAAAAGCAACATAACCTCCTCTAATAGATTTAACGTCGTAGAGAAGCTTCATGTCGCCGGTCATGTGCCTGGATGCCCTACTATCAACAATCCAATGACTGCTGAAAGTTCCTCCTGGAACACCCTGCACATGTACTCACATGATTAGTTGGAGATGGGGACCCAAGCCTTTGTGGTCTTCGGTCTTCCATTGTCATCAACGTAAGTTACTTGAACTTCTCGATGTTGTGGAAATTGTGATGTTTCCTCTGATTTAGTAACCGTTTTTGGTTTCCAGGTCTGTTTTGTTTTACCAGTTTTATTCTTTAAAATCTTAACTTCATGATTGTCTAAAGTTTTTGAATTGTCTGGTTTGACAGAAACAGATGTTTTGTTAACCACGTTGGTTTTAATCGCTTTTTCAATTTTCTTGACCTGTTGGCGTTTCTGTTTCTTTTCCCTTTCTTTTACAAGACGGGGATCTGGTTTTGATGAAACAGATTGCTTTCGGTCATTTCGGTCACGGGGATCATCAACTTTGGCTTTTTTTTATGAAGATATGGACAATTGCAAATAATATGTCCAAATGTGCCACATGAAAAACATGATCTTCGTTCTACAAACCCCGAAGTATCATGTGATTGTCTTGTTGATGATGAACTTTGTGATCCCGAGGTACTTGGTTTTGAACTGTTTTGTTCATTTCTTTTCAAAATTTTCGCTTGATTAACAAAATCTAGGTTAGATTTGTTTTCAAATGTGTCAATTTTATCCGTTCCTTTTGATTTCACAAAGTTCACCTTCTTGTCCTTTTTCTGGGTCTGTTTCTTTTGACCTTGAGTCGGTGATTTACCTTTTGGTTTGGTGCGATTTTGCTGAACATTCTCAGTTGGTAATCTTTGATTGCCATTTTGTTTGCGAATTTCAGCTCTTGGAATCGTTGTAGGTCCACCCGGAGGATCGAGTAACCTCTATTCCCTGTTTTCCGACAAACCCGAAAGTGCGGAATCCAAACGGGTAAGTTAAACCAAGTTACGAACACAAAAACGACAAACACGAGATTCACCGATTTACACTCCATTGTATTAATCTAGAAAACGGTTACAAAGCAATGTTTACAAATGGTCTCTGTAAACTCTCAGTGTGTGTGTGTTACAGTGTGTTCGCTCTCAAATCTATTCAGACTTGCCCCTATCTGTGTCTTCAGTCTGATGTATATATAGTGCAATCTTCGGCGAACCTTACACATGTGCGACGAACTTACCATATGTGACGTAGGTTATATACCTTCGTCACCTTCACATCTTTGTCGAAGGTTGATACTTCGCCATATTGGAACCTTCGTCATATGTATGCATGTATAAGTCTTCGTTGGATTCAAGACTTCGTCAAGTCAGGCACAAACAACAAATGTATCAAGCCCAAACAACAAATGTATTGGCCCAAAATGTGAGTGGCCCAACATGCATTCTTTACGTATATGCATTCTGAGAATTCATATTTGCAAAGATTAGTCATGACATCATCATGACATCATCATCATGATGTCATGGTGATATGTCATCGGGAATTGGTTCACGGCTCTCTATGCTTCGCGTGTCGAACTCTGGGGCTCACGACGGAGGAATGTCGTGACATCGGGCTTGAGCCGAACCTAACCGAGCCAAACCGAAACGAGTCGAACCGAGTCAAGTCGCGTCCACATAAAGTGTACCAACAGAAGTCCGTATGCATAGTGTATTTTTTATATATTTTTTTGGTTTTATATAAAAGATACCCCTAAAATAATATAAGGATACCCCTAACCAACCCAAACTTATAAAATATGAGAGCCCGATTGAAATAATGACTCAATTGATTAGATTAGCCCAAAAAACACAAAAATACGTATGACAGCATTCTTTCTTATCGTCGCTTAGGTTCTGGAAGAAAACCAAACGTCGTTAGTCATCCTTTACGCACTGGTCTCCTGTTTTGCTGCTGCCAATAACACTGGTTCGATAAAAGAATCCACAATCTTGTTGTTTGCTGCTGCGATAACACTGGTTCCAGTCGTTCCGCCCCTGCTTAGGTATTTGTTTTTTTAAAGTAAAAGACGACGATGTGATTAAACGATTTCAAGCTATGAAGAAAATGACAAATTTATTAGGCACTTATTTTACTTTATTTATTTATTGTCTTTTTTTAATAATTTATTTATTATCGTTTTTTTAATATTATTGATTGCACGGTAAAATTTTTTTTAAGTATACCCCTAATTTAATGGGCTAGTTCCGCCACTACGCTACATGCACCATTGAATTTATCCAAGTGTAAGTCTATATTCTCTGTTGAATCTTAATGTGTTCATGCATGGGAAAACTATACTGACCATGCACCAACACTTAGTGGAAGGATATTGCAATCTTATATACCCACAAAGCTTACTTGTTACTTGAAAGCATATGATTCCGATACCAAAGTTGATTTCTTCAATGAAAAAACATAGTTGTCTTTTGAGTACATCCATTTTTGGTTGAAGAAAATCCATCCTTTTCTTTAGAGAAAATACAAGAGGGAGAGATTATATGAACCAATTCTTCCCTTCGTGGAAATACATGAGAAACATCGTTTAATGATTCATTAAGGGCATATGCTTCTTTATTAGGACTCTAAAATGCTCCTAGATTAGGCCTAACCTATTGAACTATAATCACCAGAAAATTCAAACTAGTATATGCTAGTAAGTATATGCCCTAATGTGGCATATTTTGTGTACAGTTATCCATCAAAAATAGTACATGGGTTGATAATTATTCGATTCTTCTAGAGAACACAAAACTATAGCTTTATAGTTCACCGGCCCATTTGGTTAGAACATTCAAAGGGAAAGAAGAGAGAACCTTGTAACCAGCATATAAATGTGATTATATTAAGATGCTGGTGTCACTAAAACTTTTACACCAATTGTGATTTTTATTATTAAATTAATTTTGTTCTATTTGTCCATCTGCTATTACATAAATTTTACAAAAATTATGAGAGATTTAGTGTAGTTTGTCGCATCTTCTATATATAATAAATAAATTTTTTGGTGGGACAGGTGTCAAATTCTCAAGCAATCTCTTTTTTGGGTTTCCCGCTCATTTTGTTACGATCCAACTTATTTGTCTATTACCTATGACCCGACCCGTAAGACAATACGACTTATTCCTTTTTCATTGCTACTTTCTCTCTTTAATCTCTTTCATCTATTCAAAAACCTTAAACCCAATCTCAAAAGAAGACCAAGCTAATCTCCTATTCTGTTGGTTTTTGTTAATTAGGTATTTATTATTAGAAAACTGTTGTGAATGTTGATACTGAAGTTCCCTTTTTGTCGGATGACGAACCTCAAACCTTGTTATACTAACCCACTAGCGAGTGCGGAATCCAAGCTAGTAGGCAAACCGAGATTAAGCAAGTACAAACACAACACACACGGGTTCACCGATTAACACAACTTGTATTAATGCAAATGAAGGTTTCGGTTACAAGCACAATGTTTACAAACCTAACTTGTAAACTCTCAAAGTGTGTGTGTGAGTTCCGGACAGAATGCTCTCAAAGCTCTCTCTTTCGGATGTGTGTGAATCTGTCTAAGTGTCTCTCTCTGTCTATCTGAACTCAACACATTGCATGGGTATATATACCCAAACACAGCAGGTCTGCTCGAAGGATCCGATAGATGGTCCGAAGGATCATCTATCGATGACAACATGTTCGAAAGATGAGCATGGACCTCGAAGGATGATCCTTCGAGGTCTAATATTCGAAGCATATCTTTCGAGCACCTCGAAGGATCAACAGTATCCTTCGAGGCTATCCTTCGATACAGACAAACATCTTTCAACTTATTGGCCAAGTCAAACTAGGAGGATAGTTGACTTGGTCAACTTACAGACTACCAAGGACATCGTTTACATACAGACCGAATACAGACAAAGTACAGACACAAGTGCACCAACAAACTCCCCCTTGGCTGTAGCTTTGTCTTTATCTTCTATAGTTGTAGACTCGTCTCGAACTTCGACGGTCTTTGGTCTTCGAGTTCTCAAAACTCTGATGTCCTTTCAGGTCTTTATTGTCGGAGGATCTTCAAAGTCTTCACGTCTTGAAGGCAGAGAGTGTATCAACAAACTACCCGTATCAAGTAGGAAGTGAGTTGACAAACTCCCCCTTAACATAAGCTCCCCCTTGAGTTATGCTCGTGAAAAGACTTTATCTTTAAGAAGTGAGATCCTTGTGGTGTTGATGATGGCCAGCGGCAACTCGATCATCTTCATCTTTTGAGCGCCTTCTCGTCGTGTCTTCATTCCAAAGCTTGTCATCAACCATGTTCTCCTAGCCTTTAGAATCTGCACATGCAAGAAATCTAAACGCGTAATGAGAACAACTGCTTGGAATATAGTATAAACAAATGACACACGAGTGACCATGTCAAAATCAAACACCGTCCGACAGTTTGAAAGTTTAACAAATTTGTCAATTTTAGTCTTTAATTTTGAAAACATGCAAATTTCGACCGTTTATGAAGATTTAGTCAGTTCGGTTTTCAGTCAGGTTTCAGGTAACGAAGACTTGAGCTCCAACATCGTACGATCGAAAATAAAGCAGAAATAAAATCTTTTTGGCTTTTATAAAGTTTATATTAAAACACGGATTTTAGGCGTGTTTTTGAAATTAAAAGACAACAATTTAAAATCCTTTGAGTGTTATCAAATGACATCACCGCTAATGTCGTGCTGATATGCACCAAATGACGAAACTGTTTAAAAAGAAAACAATAAAAGTTAAGCAGTAAATAAATAAATATATACAAACATTCTTTTTGCGAGTTTCGAGGGTAAGAGAATCATATCAGTGTACGGTCATGCCAAAACACTCTTGTTGTTCAGTTAGTTATCATTAAGATAAGCATCCTATAACAATTATCGGTATTGTTGTCCACTTAAGCTCAACTTATCAGATGTAATCATGTTTAGAGGATACGTTAATGTATGATTTATACTTACCGACCGGTGTTCATCCACATCACGACACATTCCCGTATCAAGGTATGCACGAGAGTTCATCTTACCGGTGAGTATACCGATTATCATCTGTTTGACCGTATAAAATGTGAGATACTCACTTATTTTGATTTGAAAACAAGCCCTATGTGATATAATCACTTATTGATGAGGAACTTGATTTTCGTATGCATGAGGGCACAGGTGCAAGTCCGTGAACAGGTCAGTACTTCCGTACAGCAGAGAGACGAACTTGACACCCGGATAAATGTGATATTTTATCACTTATTTGATTTGGACATGTGATTGTTTATCACTTATTGAGGTCGAATGCAGTATGCAGTATATACACGTATGTATAGTATCATGGAAGATCTAGACTTGCGTCCCCGTTATTTTTCGGTAAAAGATACAACCATGATACCCAGATGATAAGCAGCATAAAGACCGAATATCTCAGAACCTCGGCAATCTATCAAACGAAATTTCGGTACTAAGACCATATGCCAATGAGTGGTTCCCACCTGGTCTTCAGTCGATTAAGATTTATATCACCCTGCACACTTTAAAATGATTGTGAGCCTACCGATACATCTTATATAGAGCTGCTTATCGTTTTTCATTTAAGGTTTAAAGAGGTTTGGATAGACCACTGATGTACTATCACTTTCTCTTTTGCTCGCCAGGAAACTCATTTTTGTTTTTCTATTGTTTTTGTGTTTTTGAATTTTTCGATGTTTTTGGATTTTCAGATTTTTGGATTTACTCCCCCTAAAATCAATAAACTAAGACAAATTTAAAAAACAAAGGTATTTACAAAAATGATTTTCCGATGTTGGTTTACTCTTGTGCTTGACCTTAATGCCGTTTACCAAAATTAAGTTTTATCAGAAAAGATTTAACAAATTTTGGAAAAGTGAGTTGGCATGTCGGTAAGCGGTGCGGACCATGACAACATTGATGAGTTTCATATAGAAACAATCACGTGTGAGGTGATATTCGAGATCAATGTGTCAGGTCAAAGAGTGCTGTTCGAGATAATACTAATTCACAAAGTAGCTTAAATATCGACAAGTATAGGAGAGATTAAGAATTTAAAGGCGTATCCTGCAACTGTTCCGTGCATTGCAAGGAATCTAAGCACCCTCCCAACTGGATATCCACCCGGTGTGGACTTCAAGGTCGAATTTGCAACTACTGAAAAGTCTCTTGACAGCAATAAAATCATAAACCTCCGGGTCCGGCTGGTCTTCCACATTGTACCAGCGAAGGTCTTGACTTTCTCTTTCAGAAATGGTGTGCGGATGTTCAATCCATGCAAAGGCATCGGCACACATTTCACTTCATTCGTTCCTGAGGACCCGATCAAAAACCAGAATGACCAAATTTTTGGCACGTTCTTCATTTGGTCGAATTTTGCAACTTCATTCAGCCACATTTTCCTTTTCTTTCCTCTCTCTCCATCAAAGGCAACAATTTCTTCTGTCGCCTATCTTGTGCAAGGACATTCCACTATCAACAATCCTAAGACTATCAATAGTTCCTCCTGGAACTTCCTGCACACTCACTCAGAGATTAGTTGGAGAGGGGGACCCAAGCCATTGTGGTCTTGGGTCTTCCATTTTCATCAATGACAATAACTTCTTGTCTTTGATGGTTTGTAAATTGTGATGGTCCCCCTGATTCAGTAACCGATTTAGGTTTCCATGTCTGTTTTGTTTTATCAGTGTCATTCTTTAAAATTTTAACTTCATTACAGTTTGAAGTTTTTGAATTTGTTGATTTTACAGAAACAGATTGTTTTTGAACCACATCGGTTTTAATTGCTTTTTCAATCCTTTTGACCTGTTGGCGTTTCTGCTTCTTCTCCCTTTCTTTTACAAGTCGGGGATCTTGTTTTGTGGAAACAGATGGCTTACGGTCAGTCTTGCCACGGGGATCATCAACCTTTCCTTTTTGCTTATGAAGATAAGGGCAATTTCGAATTATATGCCCAATTGTTCCACACTCAAAACATGATCTTCGTTCAACATACCTCGAAGAATCAAGAATCATGTGTTCTCTTAGCCGATGATGTTGAACTTTGTGAACCCGAGGTACTAGGCTGTGAACTGTTTTGTTCATTTCTTTTCAAAACAGTAGCTTTCTTGACAAAATCTAAGTTAGATTTATTTTCAAACGTTTCAATTTTGTCCGTTCCCGTCGATTTCACAAAGTTAACACTTTTCTTCTTCTTTTGATTCGGCTTCTTCTGGACTTGAGCCGGTGCCTTTCCTTTGGGCTTGGTGTGATTTTGCTGTTTTGGCATTGCTGGTAATTTCTTGTTGCCAAATTGTTTTCGAACTTCAGCCCTTGGGATTGGAGGACACTGTGTAACTGTAACATGTGGTCCTTTCTTCCCCAGAAACTTACTTGTCGAATTTTCAAAGACTTTATCGATTAAGGATTGATTAACGTTCTTAATAGGAAAATCTTTGTCTGAGTAAATTTTATCATCACCAACCAAAGTGTACAGCAAGGTCACACTCTCCGACTCCTTCTCAGACGAGGACTCAGTTGCAACAGTCTTAGCGGGTGTGGCAGGGGGATCACATAGAATGTGATTCTCAAGAGGTATGTCCTCATTTTTGACTACCGCATCAGACTTTGCTGGAGCAGCATCATCAGATTCATCATCTGAAGAATCAGCATCCTCAACCTCAACTGGAGGATCCTGTTTCTGTTCAGCAGTTACAGATGTATCTGCTGACACATTTGAATCTGAGGATACTTCTTTCTGGTATCCGAGTCCTGCAGCAAATTCCTTAACATCTAGAGGCACAGACGGTTCAAAGAATACCCTGTCCTCTTCATCAGGCATGGCATCATAATTATGTCTCACTGGTGGTGGACACTTCTTGTAGCCTATGCATGTGACATCTCTCTTTTCCTTTTGAACATCAATGATGTGATCTAACACATAGCTAGAGCTCAAATAACTGTCTAGCTTAAGCTGGATCGCATCGCTTTCTGTTTTCACACAAGCCATCTCTTTTTGCATAATCTCCAGGCGAGATATATACAAATTAATATCAGTTTGTTTTCTTGAAACCATTTTTGTCAGTTCAGTTTTATCTTTCTTTAAGGTCTCAATTACTGACTTAAATTCTTTTTCATGGTTTTCATAAAACATGTTGGCTTCTGTGCATTTTGAGAGATCCACAGTCAATTTCTGATTGTGGAGAAAGGTCACATCATATTTTTCTTGCAAAGCGTCATGCTTACTTTGCAAGTCACTCAAATTCTCATTCACAGTAGTATGTTTGTCTTGCAAGTCAAACAAACTAGCTTGTAAAGCATCATGTTTGCCTTGCAACTCAGACATACTTTTCTCCATTTCAGCACATCTAGCATGCAACCTAGTACATTCATCACAGTTAACAGCAGTGGGTTCATCGACACATACCTGACTTGATGAACCGTCGACATTAGCCATAAAGGCTGAATGGAGAGAAGACGAAGTATAAGCAGCTTGATCCACCAAAATAGATCTTCTTTGAGTTTCTGCTGCAGCTTCCTCCAAAAGCTCATCAAAGTCAGCATCATCCGAAACATTAGATGTCTCACCCACATGATCATCACCAGAATTGGATGATTCTTCATCAACACTTCTGCTGTACCCAGAAGAGTCTTCATCTTCAGACGATTCACCACCACTGGCAGAAGATTCTCCACCACTGGTGTGAACTAGCTCCTTCACAATCTGAGCAAAACATGCTGTTCCATCGGGAGCATCACCACCCAACTGGATTGACCAGTCACAACCTTCATCTACCTGAACCGCAAGTGCTCGGTTGGTTTGGTTGTTGACGGGTACCATGGTACGATCATTGTTTCTGTTCTGCCGGTTGTCTTGGTTTCTGAAGGGGTTTTGATTCCCGTGCTGGGCTGGCTTTGTACATTCCCGCTTAAAGTGACCCCGTTCACCACAGTTGAAGCACCTAACAGCTTGCTTATCGAACCCATACTTGGTGTCTCGCTTACTTTCCAAGCTGGTTCTGCCAGTACTTTCCATCCAATCCTTTGCTCTTCTCACAGCACTAGCAAAGGCCCACTTGATATCCATCAAGTCCATCTCTTCTTTATCAATCTGCCGGTAATCTTCTTGTGTCAGATTAATGTTGCCAATCTGACCTTCAATCAACCCACAGTACGCACTCACTACAGTGTTAAGCAGCTCCATGTGTTCCTTAGCTACTTCCACACTGATTTTAGAGAAGCTTGACGTGTCGAGCTGTACTGTTCCTGACTTTGATTGTTGACCAGCAGATGATGTTCCTCCATAACATGTACGTTGTTGTTGTTGAGCAGGAGGAGGTGGAGGTGGTTGGATTGGATTTCCATACATGTCTGTGGTGGGAGGTGGCTTAACAGGAACTTGTATTGGGTTGCCAAAACAATCTGTGCTTGTGACAAACGCTGTTTGAAGTGGAGCATGTGGACCGGTTCTTGCAGACGAAGAATTGGAAGTTCCACAGTACATTTCTGGATTCTGTGGCAATGGAACTCTCTTCGCCTTCAATGTTTCCTCCTGATCCTTGTTTTCCAAAAGTTGCACGAATTCGTTGATATTAGTGGTTCTCAACACTCCGTTGTACTTCAGGATTTCCAAGAAACTACTCCATTGAGGAGGCAAAGCATCAGCAAATTTCTTCACAACTTCAGCTTGAGTTGTCACTACACTATAATTATCCAATTCCGTAAGCAGATGATAAAATCGGCTTGTCATATCTCCCAAGGACTCCTTATCCATACAAGTGAAACCTTCGAATTCTTTCTTGAGAAGATCATGACGCATTTGACGTGTTGCTGCATTTCCCACTCCTCTGTTTTTCAGTCCGTCCCACAACTTCTTTGTTGTCTTGAAGCTGACAAACTGATGGTAGATATCCTTGCTCAACGCCTGAGTGAGAATGGCGTATGCCTTCTTTTCCAGATCATAGGTTTTCTTTTTATCTTCTGGAAGATCAGCGAACGTAGCAGAATCTGAAGCAGCAACCTCTATGGCTTGATCGAAATCTGTGGTGAAACGTATCCACAGTTCGGTATTTTGACCAAGAACATATGTTTTAAACCTCTCAACCCATCCTGGATATTCATTCAAATGCATCAACTTTGGAGGTCGATTCAAACTTCCTGTTTCACTTTCGCTTAGTAGAATACTTTGAATGCTCGGAGTTTGATTCGATACCAATGCCCATTGATTTCCCTGAGAAGATGTCGATACCGGCGACTCGGCCCATAAAGGAGATGACCTTGTATTCGTGTATTTTCCATCGTCTGGAGCCGGTGTACCCCACCATGAGGGAGTGACATTTGATCTTGTATATTCACCATTATCTGGAGCAGGATTCCACCAACTCGGATTCATGATAGATAAGCAAAATAAATGCTAAGTAGAATTCCGAAAGATATCACGGCCGAAGGATCCTGTTCCGAAAGATCTGAAATCACAGAAACTTGTTAACAATAACCTGACCACAATCGAAAGATCAACACTTGTTCGAAGGATCAACAGTACTCGAAAGATTACTGTTGAATCTCGAACAATGATGTCGAAAGATTCAAGAACTCGAAGGATTCTCCTTTGAAAGATCCTTATCTTTCGAGTTAAATCCCTATCTTTCGGACACTGTCTTTCGAATAGATTCCTTTATCGAAGGATATGTTTCAGACTTCGAAGGATGGGTCGAAGGATGATAATCTTTCGAGCCTTCCTTGATCGAAAGATGATCTTTCGAAGTCGAAGGATATCTTTCGAGAGGTTCTGACACAACTGACGCTGATGTGACGGGTAGGTGAAAAGGTGATGGGTAGGTAAGTCAACTTTCGGCAGAAAGGATGTGCAGACTGTACCTTTCCCACCAACTTTGAAAGGTTGCCCAAAAAGGTAACCTTATCTCCAAACCAGTCACCGGAATATTGACCGGAATATGGCCGGAAATTACCAACACACTCAAAAACAAGTTTTCAAGTTACCCAACCCACTTACGAACACTCCCGGTAAGTTTAAAACACGTTTTCCAGTTTAAAAATGTAGAAAAACCAACAAAAACGGGTGTTAAACCAAGTGTTCAAACACACACCAAGAACTTGAATAACCCGGTTTTAAACAAGGTAAAGAGCCAAGCTCTGATACCACTTGAAGGTCCCTTTTTGTCGGATGACGAACCTCAAACCTTGTTATACTAACCCACTAGCGAGTGCGGAATCCAAGCTAGTAGGCAAACCGAGATTAAGCAAGTACAAACACAACACACACGGGTTCACCGATTAACACAACTTGTATTAATGCAAATGAAGGTTTCGGTTACAAGCACAATGTTTACAAACCTAACTTGTAAACTCTCAAAGTGTGTGTGTGAGTTCCGGACAGAATGCTCTCAAAGCTCTCTCTTTCGGATGTGTGTGAATCTGTCTAAGTGTCTCTCTCTGTCTATCTGAACTCAACACATTGCATGGGTATATATACCCAAACACAGCAGGTCTGCTCGAAGGATCCGATAGATGGTCCGAAGGATCATCTATCGATGACAACATGTTCGAAAGATGAGCATGGACCTCGAAGGATGATCCTTCGAGGTCTAATATTCGAAGCATATCTTTCGAGCACCTCGAAGGATCAACAATATCCTTCGAGGCTATCCTTCGATACAGACAAACATCTTTCAACTTATTGGCCAAGTCAAACTAGGAGGATAGTTGACTTGGTCAACTTACAGACTACCAAGGACATCGTTTACATACAGACCGAATACAGACAAAGTACAGACACAAGTGCACCAACAGATACTATCAAGTCTATTTGGTTTTGGTCTAAGATTATTAAATTTTTCTTACTCTGCTAAAATATTACATTTGAAACAGTTCGCGAATTTAACATGCAGTCCACGGTTGGGTTTCAACTGGAAGTGGGATGTTGATGGACTTTTGATGGAATGCTATTTCGGGTTCTGTCTCTTTCGTATTGGGTTAGTCTATATTAGTGGCGGAACTAGCCCATTAAATCAGGGGTATCCTCAATTTTTTTTTTACCGTGCAATCAACAATATTAAAAAAACGATAATAAATAAATTATTAAAAAAAGACAATAAATAAATAAAGTAAAATAAGTGTCTAATAAATTTGTCATTTTCTTATAGCTTGAAATCGTTTAATCACATCGTCGTCTTTTACTTTAAAAAACAAATACCTAAGCAGGGGCGGAACGCCCGTAACCAGTGTTATCGCAGCAGCAAACAACAAGATTGTGGATTCTTTTATCGAACCGGTGTTATTGGCAGCAGCAAAACAGGAGACCAGTGCGTAAAGGATGACCAACGATGTTTGGTTTTCTTCCAGAACCTAAGCGACGATAAGAAAGAATGCCGCCATACGTATTTTTGTGTTTTTTTGGGCTAATCTAATCAGTTAAACTTATCTAATCAATTGAGTCATTTTTGTGTTTTTGAGCAACCCCCACCTCATCCTCCTTGTTACGAGTCACGGTGTGTTTCCTTGTGCAGAAGGCAGATTAGAAGACGACCCGGCCATCGATCGAGGAAAGAAGGGATTAACTCTACTTGACGAAGTACGACCCGTGGACTAATCCCAAGATTATCCACTGCTTCATCAGAATCAATGACAAGGCTATCAAGGACGGATTTTCCAACGGAAATTAGGGGAAGGGTGTAGGTCCATGATTTGGATAGGATCCACGAATCTATTGTGTGTAACTACGTGTAGAAGAGTGCGAAATCCAACTTTATACGTATGACAATCACAATCTCATGTAATAAGCATATAGTCTCCAATTGATTATCAAAATCCTGTTTACATATATTTGGATCTAAACACACACATACAGAGTGATTTGACACTCAAGGAATTGGGAAGTTATGTGAAATGACAAATTATTAGGCTTTTATAGTGATGGCCAACCAGTAACACCAATCACATTAAACATTAAGGCTAATTGTTTACATCACTAAACAATTGGCCTGGTCGTTTGTCCACAACTACTAAGTTAAACATAATAAACAAAACCCAACATTCTAGACACCAAAAAACCTAACGACCTATTGACTATAGACATAATATTGCATCTACAGACTCCCCCTTGGATATAGCTGACAATCAAAGTCTTCGGTCTTCATTTCCCGTTCATCTTCCTTTCCAACGTGAATCTTGAGCACAAAATAAACACAGATCTAACCAAACAATTAGCTCAATCACTAACAAATCTCAAATGATTAGCTCAAACACTAAAAGATCTAAACAATTAGCTCAATCACTAACAAATCTAAATGATTAGCTCAATTACTAACACATCTAAATTATTAGCTCAATCGCCAAAATTACTTAGTGATTGAGCCTTCTCATTTACAAATCTAAATGATTAGGGGTTGGAACTCTCATATGAACAGGGAACAATGTTCCGGTCACTTTTTCTGAACAAAACCCGAAAATCGTGATTTTCCTCAAAACTCATCCAAATTTGACACTTAATGGATCTATGGATTCGAAACTAAATATCTAACAATCATAATGGATCAATTTCAACTTTGAACTACTTTTTGAATCTTAGTTTCATCACAGATCAGTTTGTATTATTAAAAAAACCCACTATATCAAAGTTTTCACCAAAAATCACCAAATTCAATCAAAATTCAAAAGCTCGACAACTTAATAACATGGTTTAGGTGTATTGGATCTAGTAACAACTCTTATACAACTGTAGGTCTGTGAACCAGATTGAATCCATGAATCCAGATTGAAACTTATGTGAAATGACAAATGAAGGCTTTTATAGTGATAGCTAAACATTAAAGCCAATCACTTTAAACATTAAGCCCAATCGCTTTAAACATTAGGCCCAATTGTTTCAATCCCCAAAAAATTGTTCTAATTGTTTGCCCACGAATATATAACTAAACATAATAAACAAAACCAAACATTCTAGCCACCAAAACACCTAACGACCCATAAACTTACAGACAATAGACATAAATGTGCATCTACAAAAGGTCGTGGGATGGCCTGATTGGCGTTGATGCAATATGTTAAGCTTAAACAAGTGGAATTGGATTTATCAAGAACTAATCTTAATCACGTAAAAACACAATCATCTTGCCCCTTAAAAGCTGAGCGACTCTTTTATTAATAGGAAATTGACAAACGAATTACAAATTAACCTACACATTATTGGGATTATATAAGCAACCATACGATTAGAATTCAAATAGAACTAGATCTCCTAATTCTAAACTTAAGCTAATCCGATAAAACAAATTAATAACCAGATAAACATGGAATAAAATTAAACAAATAAACTTTGTTAACTAATTGAAAGCTTGATCTCCTCCAAGCCACCCCATGAGACCAAACCTATCCACCCTTATCTTTTGAATGTTGCCAAATTTAATGATCCCTTCTATCGTTCCAACCTTTTCACAAAACTTTATCAACTTAACTCCCGATAATAGCTTCGAGAACATATTAGCTACATGATCACCGGTTGCAACATACTTTAGTTCGTTCTCTCTGTTTAAAATATTATTTTGAATGTAATGATAGTGTAACTCAATATGTTTCATTCTCGCATGCAACACCGGATTTTCATCAAATGCATTTAAAGAAATATTATCACACTTAATCAAAATACTCGAATCCACCTCTTGAAGTAAACCATCACTTGGTGTTGCTACAACACGACATTGCACCCAAACTATATTTAAATATATACCCAGTGGTTTGATTGATAGACGAGTGACCGAATCCCTTGCATAATTTGTCTTGCAATACCCAACCATATGCAACAGTGCCTCCCACTTAAATAATAAACCATAACTTGGCATTGACTTTACATATGTTAACACTCTTCGAACCGCATCTATATGTGTCAGGCCTTGTGAAAGTAAGATAAATCAAACTAGATATTTAATAACTTCCGATACATCATTTCAGTTTCTAGTTTTCTTCCTTCGTTACTTTGAAATCATGCATTAGATTCCATTGGACTAGCAACAAGCTTGCAGTATTCTCGTCTAAATTTTCTTAATAGGTCAACATTGTATTTGTGTTGATGAAGAATGATCCACTATGGTTTATACATAAGTCCTAAGCAAAGGTCTTTCATATGGAATTGAGTACACAAATTCTCTTTTAATTGTTCAATAACTTTATTCATATTTCTTGTAATGATTAAATCATCAACATAAACCAAAACCACAATTGTTTTCTCCTCTTCAAGTCGAACAAACAAGCTTCAATCGACACTTGTAGATACAAACCCATTGTTCTCTAAAAATTTTCTTATTTTGCCAAACCATGCACGAGGAGACTACTTTAACTCTTACAAGGCCTTCTCGAGCTTACATATGTACCGTGGAAATTCTAAACATATAAAACCCAAGACCACCATGCAAAAATGCATTAGTGACATCCATTTGAGGCATTTGCCATCCTTTGCTCACAACTATAAGCCCTTAACTTACCCAGTAGGCTAAGTGTTTCTTCGTAGTCTATTCCACATTTTTGTGAAAAAACTTCTTGCAACCAACTAGGCCTTATACCTCTGAATTGAATCGTCAGCTTTCCTTTAGTTTTGTGAACCCATTTGCAAGATATTGGCTAGTAATTTATTTTTAAAGTTGTAATTTCTTCTTGCGTGGCTACTGCCTATTTAATTCGTCTATTTGTCTATTTGAAGGTTTCGGATTATGTCTTTGTTACTTCGTTAGTTATTGCAACACTGGAATTCGGTTAGTCTGGTCTTTGGGCCGGCTCGATCCTTTAAGACTAGTGTCTACTTTAGCTTATCCACTTGTAGTTATAGAATTAACATCCTTTTAGCAGGGATTATTAGAGTTTTTGACTCCTACCACTTAATTGCACCCATCTTTTATTTTGGTACGACACTAGTTCCTACTCTTGTTCAACTGAATCAGGTAACGCATCCTGAATTTTTAACCACCACGATCAAGTTTCATCATATATTACATTTCAAGACATGTGACAATTTTCTGTCCCAGATTGATACATCAACATCATTTTCATTCGCTATCATACCAAAAAAATACATCTTACTACTTTCTTCTCCAACTTGTGTCTAAAATGGCTCATTAGAACTACATAACACACACAACTGAACAGGCGTAAGTGCTTTACATTAGGCCCCATGTTAAAAAAATTCAAAGGGAGACTTATAGTTCATATTTTGTTATGGCAATCTATTACTTACATATGTAGTTGTCTTCATTGCTTTGGCCCAAAACCTTCCTCGAAGATTTTTGTCGTGTATCATACTCCCTCGATTAGATGTCGGTTCTTTCTGTTAGAGATGGGTTCTGTTTTGGGGTATCTGGACATGTAGGTTTTCATTGTAAATTATGTTCCTTTAAGTAATTCATAACTCTCTTCACATGTATGTCCTGCCATTAACGAACTTCAAGCACTCGATTAAATCTTTCGTCTCTATTGAGATTCAATGTTGAACTCTTTAACATGTGATCATGTATTTCATACCTTTAACCAAAAAAAAGCCTCGACACTTAGCTTGGTTCTTCACGAGTTTCTGCTACGTTCCCTTCCTCCTGTCTAGTAAGGATTATTAGTTGTCCCGAACCCGAAGAGGCGCCCCTTCTTTCGACCTCCAATACTCTCATCCCATAATTGTGGGTCATTACTGTTAGTGCATTAGAAGCTGAAGCATTCCAAAGTTATCAAGTCATCAAGATGATCATGTCAACAGACGAAGAATCACATAATTAATGCTATTGTCAAGGGGGAGTTTGTTGGTGCATTTCCAATGTGACAATAGATCAATCAAAGCATTAAGCGATTTTATCAAGTTGTTTACCAAAGTTGGCAAGTTCTTTACAAGCATAGTAGTGAACTTAGTGGACATAAGAGGCAAACTTGTAATATTCATGTAACGGTAAGTTGGGCTACAAATAGGATTAGTATCTTAGCTTGTGACAACTTTTGAGAGATTTTAGAGGGAATTCACATACACATCATTGGATAGTATCTAGGGTTTTCATATTCAATAATACAAGCATGATTATATTTAGATCACGTGTTTGATTTTGTTCACCGCATCGTGTTCGACGGATTCCGCAATTCATCCCGAGAACCTACAATTACTATGCACCACGATGAGATTTGTGTTAGAATATATTTCTTGGTGTAGCTTAGTATACCTCTCATGCAATTTTAATAAAACTAAAAATTAAGTGTTAGCATGTTCCATGAACCATATACTCATTTACTAGTTATTCTTAATGAAGACAATGAATACAACATAGATAGGGTTCAACATTGTGGAATTTGGGGGCTAAGTTTTCATCACAAACCAATTCACTGAGAATAGTGACCATCTGGTGCTTCCACACTAAGGAAACTTTTGTTATTCACTTTGACACTCATAAAGCTAGTAATGCTGGTGATTGTAAAGAATTACTGGGTGTCTTACCCATATCACTACTGCTTTTGTTGTCATGTTTGATAGAAATCTAAAATAAATAAAGAAATGAGAATAACATGTTTTGTGATTTAATCTATTTGGTTGGCCTGTGATACGGGCCTAAGTGTGGAGGAGCGGGTCATCTTATTTTTGGAGGCCCAAGATCGTGTGACAAAATGGGCTTCACTAAAAGGGCTCTAACTTGGGCTACGGGGCTCCGTTTTGGGCGAGCGACAAGGCGAAACGATCGTGAGAGCGAGGCCCCATATTTCTCCAAACGCCGTAGCGGTTTGGGTCATCGTTCGGGCCCAAAAACTCTTATTTCTATGA